>NC_061118.1:67005182-67305182 GCF_002878395.1 Capsicum annuum | reverse complement strand
CAAGATCGTACCTATGATAACAACATCTAAAGACTAATATTTGGGTTTAGAAGGTACGACATACAGTTGGCCACACCCACCACTTAGCTAGCTTCCTGTTAGATCTCATGTTATACCTTTTTGAGAGCCTCCACAAGCACCCTAGAGGCCACCTTAATGACCATGCACATAACATCTAGCTGGGGATAGGACTGGTTAAATTAGTGGAACACTCAACTAAAGGAACCATCACTCCATAATTGGGCACTCTGTCAGTAAATAGCCAAAAGCCATACAACCAAAACATGCCACTTGTGCTATACTAAAACTAAAAGATCTGAATGGCTCAGAATAACCACCATGACTAAAATAACAAAATATGAACCCCTCAAATGCAAACACTAGTTTGGCCCGAGTGATCATTATAACTAGACTAGCCTCTATTAGTAACCTAAAGTCCTACCTGAATAGCCTACTAGACTAACCCCAATGCTTGTTGATAACACTCACCTATACCATTTAATGTGGTAGAGGATGGTCATTGTCAATATCCCAACTTGCATTGAAATTTAATCCACATGAGTGAAAGATAGAGTTGTAATCTTGTGGGAAATTAAGTCCTACTAAGATGATACTCAAAGTGTTAGTAAAGTAAATCACATAATTAAAAATAGGGGAGGGGGGTTTTTTGGCTAAGGGAGAATGTATATCACTAGTAACTTGAGTTAACAAACTAAGCAACAAACTTTAATGTAACTTTGATATTTGAAGAATCTTGGGATTATATCTACCTAAGGGAAACTTAGTTGTGGGTGTGTATGATTTGATGCACATGCTCGTAACTTACTAATGTGGTAGGCTAGGTCTAGGACCCTTGAGGATAATTTCTCAATAAAACCTCAAAGATTTCACTTGTTGACCCTTTTGGGTACCTAACAAGTGTGACAATCATATTCACTAACTACTTCAATTTAGGCATTCCAATTTCTAGGATGATACCCAAGGTAAAATCAACAACAATGTCACCCTTATGTTTAAGATAGTTAAAATGAATAAACTAAACCTAATCATTGTATACTATTTCCTTGATTTTGCATCCCTCTTTCAAGGATGGTGAGGATTCCTGAAGTTCACCCAAACCCCTCTTTCAAGGATGTTTTAGGCTTTCAAAAGCAAGGGTTTGTCACCCATAAAACTATCTGCGTATTTGGGGTTTTTACCCATAAATCCCAACCAATTTAATCAAGCAACAGTATAGCCTATTATAATCTAACTAGCTTGTAAACAAATACATCACAACCTACAATTAATTTACACATTAGTCCTACATAATCCCAAGACAAAAAATTTAGCTACTCATGAAGAAAAGAGAGAAACATATACCAAATAAGCTATTCAAGGCATCCATTCTTCACAAATACCAAAATCAAAATCACCAAATCAAATTTACTATTCTCGCCCAATTTAGGGATTCAATTGCAAATTGAAAGCATTACTAGTCTCTAGAATGCCCAAAATGGAAATGGGTTTTAAGGTTTTAAAGGATTTGGGGTCGGATGATGTAAATTATGAAACTGCCTCTGAGCTAAATCCAGCATAACCGCGATCGCAATAGATTTGTAGCAATCGCAGCTTGCACGACCGTATGTAGATCAATGCGATCCTGGTTTCAAACTATCTTAATTGACCATGATTGCCTCCCTTAGGCCGCGATCACAGTAATTACAACATATTTCTACTCCAGGTCTTTCAGCTACACTTCTTTTCTCTTTCTTTGATCCTTTTTAGCTCAATTCCACATCTTTCCATCTCATAACCTATATGCTTGTAAAATGTTGATATTAGTGGATTTAATCATACATAAGTCTCCTTTATTCATTCAAAACATGGTAATGCGCACGAATGTCAAGTGTAAGTGAGTGGTAATTTCACCACTCATCAACACCCCCAACTTAAAGCTTTGTTTGTCCTCAAGAAACACTACCCCTTACCATGATATTATGCACTTTTGTGACCACATTGAATGACCCAAATAATCATGATGACTTCAAGCTTAGTTAACACCATAATTTAGCTCTTCAAACATTGGAAAAACTATATTCACAACACCCCTCAACATAAAATGTATTTTTCAAGGATGTAAAAAACTTTAAAAAGAAATAATATAACAATCACCGATACTCTAGGAATGACTCACTTTTTGGCCTCAACTACACAATACTTCTTTTTGACTCTTTTCTCAAAAGATGACAAAATCACCCATCTCAACTTGTTCATATGCCTCCTCACAAGAAGTAAAATTTCACAAAATAAGCTACCAAGTATGAAACAAAGAAATTTAAGTGCGAAATCCCTCACAATAACTCTAAATTCTTACAAGTACCAAGCCATAAGATTGCCCCTATTTCCAATTGCCAATACAATGAAAATGCTAGGTTGGGAATCACGAAGGGCTTTTTATACTTGTAACATAGGTTCAAGGTAGGGTAGGATATAATTTAGTAAAAATATGGCTAAATCCTCCTTGAACATCTACATCACACTATTCTATCCAACTTTTGATCACGGGACACTTATTTTGTTTTCACTCTTTACACATGTGCCTACTTTTTATTTTCTCAGTTCACCCATTTTTATTTTCATTTCTTTTTCTTTAACACTCTGTGCTTCTCTCTCTTTTGTTGGATCCTTTCATTTTCTTATTCATTTATTCTCAATGTTTAAGCTTAAAGGCACTAACTTTCAACTTTGTTAACTGAAGTTACCTCTTTTAATCATCACCACCCCTAGCTTTAGGCTTTTAGCCTCAAGTTGTAATTGTAAGTTCAAGGAGGGTAGTGTTCAAAAGAATATAAAGATTGAAATGCTCAGGACCTGTAATGTGTTTGTCAAAGAAAGGTCCAAAGTTTCAAAGTGGGTTACTAGGGATAACATCTATGCAATGGTAGGCATTGTCAGGATAAAGTGGACTTCCAATGTCACAAAGATGGCCTAAGATCTTTTGTCCAACCAAGTAGAATCAAAATTACCCTTAAAAGACTAATGGGGCAAGTTATAGATGGTACAAGTACACATGATATTTAGACAAATAAGATCACCATACACGGCATGTAAAATTTACCAAAGTGGTCCAATTGCCCCTTCTGCTAGAGACAAAAATGGGCTACTTCCTAATTTTCACAATTTAAAATTTTACATGCACAAAAAGAAAAAAATATTTATTACAGGGTTGCTCACATCCATTCCCTCGATTTTTGAAAAATTTTAGATGAAGAGGGGTATCTATTTTTTATGGCACCACGCATAATTTGCTAATTATATCACCAACCCAAGCCTTATTCTCACATTTTTGTATTTATATGAGTCAACCAACCATATGGCTATTTGATATCCACCATAGGTATAACTATGATCCCAAAATCCAAAATGCTACAGGTACTAAGACTTTCCTTGCATTTGTGACTTTGATGTCACGGGTACTCAGACTTTTCCTGCATCCATGGCTCAAAACCCAAACATATCACTTTTTTCTTAAGAATGTCATTACTTAATCCATCATAGGAAAAAGCTCTTACGATATTTCCCTAAGCAAACTAAAGAAAAAGTAAAAATATAAGAAAAATAAATAATCTATGCAAATACAGGAACTATCAAAGTTCCTAAATATTACAACCCAAATATATGAAAAAAAATAAAACTCATAAAAAAAAAGCAAAATATCTAGAAATATCAATAATACAGGACTAGGTAAAATGAATATGGAGACAGGCACTCCCAATTAAAGAGGTGGTAGTGTCCTCACTATGTAAGTAATCAATCATAAAGAGAGATAAGGGTGCTCTTATAAACTGCATAAAGAACTATTGTCAGTCTCGGACTCTGTATCATCATCAGCTAACTTAGTAGTAGACCACTCGACCAAGGCGTTATCATTACTCTACACTCAGAATGAACGAAGTCGATCATGGGGTTTTAGGACCTTCTAAAGGCCCTTCACCCTCTTTCACATTTTGTTAAAGAACCTATCTCTTTTCTTCTCCCTTATGACCATCTTTTCATGAGAAAGATGGAGATCACGATGTGATGCTTTAAAGGATAATAAGCTTTCTCATGCCTAGTAATGGTATCTCCCTATTTCTTTAGATTCTCTTGATACTTTGAATAATCAGCCTGTGACACATATGAATGTCGATTTATAGAGGGATCTCTCAGTCCTTGGGGTAAACTTGGCACGAGCTCCTTGATGGATGCAATATCAACCCTAATGTCCATAAGAGTCCCAGTGGTGAATGGTCTACAAGACTCAAGTTGCTCACATATTGAGTTCCCTAAATCGATATTTCTCTTCTAGCTTTTACCTGGTGTGCCCTCTCCTTAAATTCTCAAAGGATAGATAGGGGTATCAGGCCACACCCAAGTGTCTCCATAGTATTCTTCTACCCCAACTCTCCTACAAGGCTTAGTAATCAAAGAGAGGAAGAAGAGATACATACCGCCTTGATTCTATAAGAAGTTTATATCAGAAACCACAAGTGACCAACATTCAAAGAAATATTATCTAGAATGCAATTGACCATGTAGGCCTATTGGTTTGGGATTAATGTCACGTCAGTGCAAGGGGAGACTCAACTGCATATTATGTTTATCCAAATTTGGGCCTCAGAAGTAAAGTCATTATTATAGATATTACTCTTGGTTTTTTCCCACGAGACTTCCTTTTTGAGACATAATATTTCTGCCAATCAGATTTCTAGCTCACATCCTTTTTCTTCAAACTCACCTATATTTGCATTTGGGAGTCTATAGATGTCATTAATTTTCTCCATACCAAGTTTCACCATTTTCCCTCAAATCTTGATAGTCATGTTGTATGGGTTCGAGAAATACACTACGCTCAGGCTGGCATAGAATTCACGGACCCATTGATCATTTGCCTTTCACGGATTTGGGGTGAAACACTGCCTCTCTGTAGCCTCAAGTTTGTCATGAAATGCCATGAGCTTTTTCATCACATTATCCAAATATATGCCTCTATAAAAGAGAAGCATGGTTCTCTTAAGATTACTATAATAGTGAGTGTGGCACTCGTATGCAATGAATCGAATGTGGTCATATTTTTCCATGAGATTATCCTGAAAAGAAACATACAACACACACAACCATCATTGACATTTTTATCCATAAAGTATGCTATGTGTCTCACAAAAGACCATTACATTATTGCTTGGCGGTGTTTTTCTAGAAATTAAAGTGCAGTATTTTTTATGCAAGGAAGAAAATCATACTTGATTATTATGATTGTGGGCCATAGAGCTGTGATTATGTTGTTATGATCACGGTACAGATAACCGCAATTGCGGTAACTAACATCAGTTTCAAACATATTTTCCAAGTTCAAAATTTTCAAATGTAAGGACACAAGCATGTTCTATAAGAAGAATCCACATTAACAGCATAGAACAAGCCTACTAGTTACACAATTATGCCTTAAAATGTAAAACCATTAGTGACCATTTATTGGAGCTTTATATCGAGAACTTGGTGTGCAATATTTATTTGTAACAATTTCCACTCATATTTTGGGTAGTCAAGACTTCCCCGCTTATTTGTACACCATAATCTAGCAGCTAAACACTACACAAGCACATTTTATAAAACAATTAAGCATGAAAATCAAAGATTCAGGCCCTGTCTACAACATACATTCTATGGCCTATTTTTAACAATCGAATCATGGATTAATGACATATATCGGGTATGTTATGTAAGAGGTATTCATGGATACTATTGGAGAGAGTGTGAGGGAAATAGGGGAGTCAGATTTCCATATAGCCGAGATGACCACGATCGTAGTCAAGTCCCCGCGATCACAAACATGTGGGTGACTACTATTATGGACTAGGGCCCATGATGGTGATAACTAAGGGCATTTCTACACCCCTGATTTCCCCTATTCAGCTTTTTGCATAATTTTACAGATTTTCCTTTGTTTAGTTCATATTACAAAAATTTCACACTTTCCCCTTTTTAAGCTCCTCCAACTTATTCAATAGTACCAAAAATGCATGGGGTTATTCAACTTTCAAAACTAAAATCTACACTACAAAAGAAAAAGAAAAGGATACGAGCCATTTTCATTGCATTTGTAGGTTTCCTCGCACATAGCACCTTAGTTCATGTTGTGGAATAACGACTTCCTCCTTTCTCAAGTTGGGTCCTCAAGGGGCCCCTCCTTATCTTCTTTGATTTCAACATCAATCACTGATATCACTTGAAGTTCCGTGGGTTTGCTTCTTTCTTTAGCATACCCAAAAATAGAACTCATCATCATAAACTCTAAACCTAAATTCACCCAACTCTAAGTCAACAATGTCCCTTCATATGGCCAAGATAGATCAACCAAGAATGGTGGGAATTCTTGTCCATTTCTCAATCCAAAACCACAATGTCCACCAGAAGTATAAATTTATCCACCTTGACTAGAACATCAAAAAAAAATTCCGACAAGTCTCTTGATAGATCGATCCACCATTAACAATCTCATTGATGTTGAGGTTGGAGAATCCAATATGAGCTTTTTTTAGATGGCCAAAGGGATGAGGTTTATACTTTCACTAAGATCGCATAGAGCTTTCATGAATATATGTGTTTCGATTGTGCAAGTGATGGTAAAAGTCTCAAGGTCTTTCTTGATTTCCTCAATTTTGATACTCATGATAGCACTACAACCATGTGTGACTTCATTTGTGTCACCTTCGATGAGCTTTTTCTTTAACATCAACTTCTTCATAACTTTAGCGTATCCCAAGATTTCTTGGATTGCTTCAAGAAATGGGATATTGATTGAGAAGTTTCTAAGCTTGGACATGAATTTCTTGAGTTTATCGCCATATTCTTTTCTTTGAAGTATTTGAGGGAATGGGGGAGGGACTCTTATTATAGGTCTCACATCACTTTGTGGTTTGTCATTTTCCCCCACCTCTTCATCAACTACCACTGGTTCCTTTTCACCATCTTAATCTTAAGATTTTTGTAGTGCTTTTTTTGACTTACCCTTAGGAATCCTGTCACACAACTCTTCTTTTAAGTGATCACCAAAGGTCTTCAAACTCCTAGTGACTATTGGTAAAACTTGAGCCTCATTCTTTGGTTTTACAAAAGTGTGTATATGAAGACTACCCTTGGGCTTAGCATTCAATTGGGTGAAAATTTTTCCGATGTGAGTCTCCAAATGCTTAATAGAGGTGGACTGGGACACCATGGTTTGATTAATTTGCAAACAATCACCTTTCATTTTATGAACCATTTTGTACCTTTCTTCCACTCTCATCAAGATTTTTGCCAAAACATTTTTAGACTTGTACTTGTTGAGATTGATGAAACTCAGCTCTTTGTTATTTATCCAATCATGTGGAGGCACATAGAGCTTATAGTCACAATCTCTATCCCTCGAATCACAATTATGTTTACAATCTGTCCAACCTTGGTTCCCACTTTGCCTTTGATAGATGGGGCGGGAACCCCCCGGATAGTTTTCCAAGAATCAAATCTGCTCATAAAGGTTTTTAGCCTCTTTATCATCTTCATAGGCTTTTGATGCCACAACATTCACCATTTTTATGGGTGCACCCATGATATATTTGTCAAAATATCTAGTTGCATCATCATCATAGTTATGTTCTCCTCTCTTTTTTCAACTCGTTTTATTTGTCCCTTGTCAACCAATGATTTAGTGGGAGAACTCTTAGGAACTTTGGTATCTCGGGTATGCCATCCTCGGTTTTTCTTGGTAACCTTCTCTAGAAAATTCATTAAACCAAGATAATGCAACTTTACAAGAAAACAACCCGCTGCATTGTCCACCATGATTTTTGTAGAGTGGGTCAAGAGCACGGTAGAAAATTTGGAGAACCATCTTCTCTGGTACCTCATAGTTTGTACATTACGTTAGTTTTCTGTTGAATCTTTCCCAAACTTCATAAAAGGCTCTCCATTCAATTGCTTGAAGTTGATGATTTCATCGCTCAATTAATGCATTTTGGATGATGGGAAATACCAGTCAAGAAAGTATGTGGTGAGTTTATCCTATGAAGTGATAGACCCGACTAGAAGAGATCAAAGCCATAATACTACCTCTCCTATTAGAGAAATTGGGAAAAGGAAAAGTCGAATGGGATGTTGGGTTATGTGTGTGATATTAAAGGGTTAACACACCTCTACAAAATTCTTTAAATGAAGGTTGGGGGTCCTCACAATCTTGCCCCTCCTCCCACCCCCACCCCCCCAAAAAAGTCCCTTCATTTAAAACATGTGCAATATGATGCTTGTGACATGAAATACTCTGTTCCTATACATAGGTGGGATCTGGATGTCACTTGAATGACCAACGTCATTGATTTTCCCCTCATCATCAAGGGGGTCATCAAAAGACCCGTCTTGACTAGCATTGTAGCTCATGGTTTTGTGTATGCTACATAGATCACTTACAAAGAATAAGAAGTTACACAAAAAACAAACACACACCACTACAGGTATACCGTACGTAAGAACTAACACCATATAAATAAAAACTAAATTGTATAACTTGAGATATTTTGAATGATTTGACCTTTTGGTCTTAATGGAGTTGTTTTGAACTCGAGTGTGAAAGAAATCCACAGCGTGATTGATTTTGATAGATGGGAAGCATGATGGCTCCCGATGTATATTTATTTATTATTGAAATTGTTTTGTTGTGGATTGTTTTTTAAATAATCTGAGCTAAGTTCGGGAGAATTCTTTAGCACCGAGTGGGAGGTATAAAGCGACCTTACTTTCCTAGAACTACGCGCCCCTGTAGGAGTGAGCCTGAGGCTAATTTATATAGTGATCACTAGTTTGTGTGGATTTGACATTGATAGTCCTACTCTGATGGTAAGGAGAGGACGACTCTCCCTAATGTGAGTTGTACATTGGACTCCATGTAGCTCACATGTTTTATTTCAGTTATAGGATCTCCCAGTGTGTGTGTTTCCTTGTGTCTATGGTGAACAATTAAGTGATTTAAAAGTGGAATTGTGAAAGTTACTCTTTCGAAAGATTTAAATGATATTTACATTATGAGAATTGATATTTTTGATGAACTAAAAGTCATTGACAAATTATATAATGACTCACATATTTTATTATACTTATTTCATCCTCTCATTATTATGATGATTTTCGTTGAGCTATGTGAGTCTTTCATATATCCTGCATATTTCTTATAAATATTTATGATGATGATGTTTATAAAATTGCATAAACCTTTATATACTCGATTCATTTCCATGGTACTGACCTATATCTTCAGATGTGGGCTGCATTTTCTCGAAATATAGGTTCAGGTGCTCAATTCTGGGTTCGATAGTGATTCTTCAGGCACGCTGCTCTACATCCTCTATCGTGGTGAGTCCTCATATTCCAAGGATGTGATGTCTGATGTTGGTTTCACGGAATTGTTTACATTTGATAACTGAGTATGAGTCAGTTGGGGCATGTCTCAATGGCTCGCTGGTTTTATTGTTTTTCTTAGAGGCTTGTTAGACTAGTATAGATGTTGGGAGTTGACTAATAAGTCATATTTTGTTATCTTTGTAAAATTATTTTATTCTTGGATGATGATTACTCTGTTGATATTTGAGGGTTATTTATGGAAACCCCATTGATTTGTGTTAAATTGGATGAAAATGGCTCAAAGGGTTAGCTTGGGGCTACTCGTAGCCTCAAGCACCGTGTGATACTCTGGGACCCATTTTTGGGGCGTTACAAACTTGGTATCAGATCCTAAGGTTTTAAGGTGTCCTAGGGAGTCTGACAAGCCGCGTTAAGTAGAGTCTTGATCATCGGTGTGTAGCGTTCCACATCTATGAGCAAGAGGCTACAAGACGTTTTAGGAAAAAGTGTGATTCTTTCTTTCAGATATCTATCGTGCTTAAAGTGTCTCTCTCTGCTATTGATTCGTGCTCTCCTCTTTCAAAATTATGCCTCCACGTGTCTTTATGGCTGATTTGGTTGAGTTAGATATGGTAGATTTTGATGTGATTCTGGGTATGGACTAACTGTATTTTTCTCATACCTCTATTGATTGTCGGACCCAAGTGGTCAAGTTTTAGTTTTCGAGTGCATCCGTATTTGAGTGGTATGGGAATTCTGTGTCACCCAAGAGTCATTTTATGTCTTACCTCAAAGCTAGAAAGCTTATTTCCAAGGGGTCTATTACCATTTGGTTAGAGTCAAAGATACTAAGTCTGAGACTCTAACTCTGCAATTTGTTAACGTCGTCAATGAGTTTTCTGATGTCTTTCCGGATGATCTCCCAGGGATACCTCCTGATAGAGAGAGAGTTTGGGATTGATCTTCTTCCCAATACTCAGCCCATTTCTATTCCTCCTTACCGTATAGCCTCTGTAGAACTTAAGGAGTCAAAAGAGCAACTCAAAGATCTACTAGATAAGGGTTTCATAAGGCCTAGTATTTCTCCTTGGGGTGCTTCTATGTTGTTTGTGAGAAAGAAAGATGGCTCTTTGTATATGTGCATTGATTACCGCCAACTGAATAAAGTCACTATAAAAAATAAGTACCCCCTTCCGAGAATAGATGATTTGTTTGACCAATTGCAAGGTGTAAGTTATTTCTCAAAGATAGACCTTCATTCTGGCTATCATCAACCCAATGTTAGGGAGTGTGACATCTCGAAAACTGCTTTCCGAACTCGTTATGGCTATTTTAAGTTTCTTGTTATGTCTTTCGAGTTAACTAATGCCCCAACAGCTTTCTTGGACCTCATAAATCGAGTGTTTAGATCATATCTGGATATGTTTGTCATAGTGTTCATCGATGATATACTGGTGTACTACCGTTGTGAGGATGAACATTCTGATCATCTCCAAACTATGTTCCAGACCCTTAGAGATCACAAGTTTTTTTCCCAGTTCAGTAAGTGTGAGTTTTGGCTAAGGTCAGTTGCTTTTCTGGGTCATATCATTTCTTCTGAGGGTATTAGAGTTGATCCCCAAAAGATAGAAGCTATTAGAAATTGGCCTAGACCTATTTCTCTGACTGATATTCGAAGTTTCTTGGGTTTAGCAGGCTATTACCACCATTTTGTTGAGGGTTCTCCTCTATAGTGTCTCCTATGACTCTGTTGACCTAAAAAAAGTACAGTTCTTATGGTCCAAATATTGTGAGAAGAGTTTTCAGGAGTTGAAGACTCGACTCACTTCAACCCCTGTTTTGACTTTACTTGATGGTGTTGATGGTTTTGTGGTTTACTATGATGCTTCGAGAGTTAGGTTGGGTTGCGTATTGATGCAGAAGGGTAAGGTGATAGCTTATGCTTCTAGATAGTTGAAAACCCATGAGAAAAATTACCCCACCCATAACCTTGAGTTGGCTGCTGTTGTGTTTGCTTTGAAAATCTGGAGACACTGTTTGTATGGTGTCCCTGTTATTGTTTTTACAGATCATAAGAGTCTGTAGTATGTGTTTACCTAGAGAGAATTGAATCTTAGGTAGAGACGATGGTTAGAATTGAGTGTGCTTTACCATCCGGGCAAGGCCAATGATGTGGCAAATTCCCTAAGTAGAGTGTCCATGGGTAGTATTTCACATGTGGTAGAAGGTAAGAAAGATTTGGCTCGTGATGTACATCGTTTGGCTAGATTGGGGGTTAGGTTGTTTGACTCTACTGAAGGTAGTATAGGGGTTCAGAGTAGTTCCGAATCCTCCTTGGTTTTGAAAGTGAAGGAAAAGCAATACTTAGATGCTAGTTTGGTTAGACTGAAGGAGTCAGTCAGGCACCAAAAAGTAGAGGTTTTATCCTAAGGGGGAGATGGTATGTCAAGATTGCAGGGTAGATTGTGTGTCTCGATTGTTGATGATCTGAGACAGAGGATTATGGCTGAAGCGCACGGGGCGCGATATTCTATTCATCCTGGTGCCACCAAGATGTACTGAGACTTGCGGGAAATCTATTGATGGAGTGTTATGAAGAAAGATATAGCAGCGTTTGTAGCTAAGTGGGCAACATGCCAACAGGTTAAGGTTGAACACCAAAGACCTGGTGGTATGATGAAAGAGTTTGATATTGCCACCTGGAAGTGGGAAGAGATAAATATGGACTTCACGATTGGTTTACCTCCTTCCCGACGCCATTATGATTCCATTTGGGTTGTGGTTGATAGGTTGACTAAGTCTGCTCATTTTTTCCCTGTTCATACTTTATATACTGCTAAGGATTATGCTAGATTGTATATCCGAGAGCTAGTCAGACTACATGGAGTTCCCTTGTCTATCATTTTGGATAAGGGGTACTCAGTTCACTTTGCAATTTTGGAAAGCTTTTCAGAAGGGTCTTGGTACCCAAGTGCTTTTAAGTTATGCTTTTCATCAGCAAACCGATGGTCAGGCTGAGTGGACCATCCAGACCTTAGAGGATATGTTGAGAGCTTGTACACTTGACTTTAAGGGAAGTTGGGATGATCACTTACCGTTGATAGGTTTTGCTTACAATAACAATTTCCACTCTAGTATTGGCATGGCTTCGTTTGAAGCCTTATATGGGAGGAAGTGTACATCACCCATAGGTTAGTTTGAGGTGGGTGAAACGACTGTGAGTGGTCCTGATTTGCTATTCGAGGCTATGGAAAAAGTTAAGTTGATTAGGAAAAGGTTGAAAACTGCCCAGAGTCGTCAGAAGTCATATGTGGATGTTAGAAGGAGAGACCTTAAGTTTGAAGTTGGTGACCTAGCATTTCTGAAAATTTCACCCATGAGGGTGGTGAAGAGATTCGGAAAGAAGGGAAAGCTTAGTCCCCATTATGTTGGTCCTTACAAAATTCTTAGCCGTGTTGGTAAGGTAGCTTATGAGGTCGAGTTGCCTTCCGAGTTGTCCTCTGTTCATCCAATATTCCATATCTCTATGCTTAGAAAGTATATTAGCGATGTTGTGGTAGTGGATTCCTCTGTGAGTGCTGACATTCAAGAAAATCTTTCTTTTGATGAGATTCCTGTTGAGATTCTTGATTTCAGTGTACGAAGACTAAGGAGCAAAGAAGTTCCCTTAGTCAAGGTGTTGTGGCGAAACTAATATGTTGAGGGTGCAACTTGGGAAGCTGAGGCGAATATGCGATCCAAGTACCCGCACCTATTTCCGTGAACTCCGATCAAGCCAAAGGTACCGTTCTTTCCTAAATCATGCACTTTTGATAAAAGTTGCAGCAGTTCAGCTGTCATCTATTATGTGTTCAGCTGTAGTTTCTTGAATTTATGCATTCTATGTTGCATTCAAAGTGAGAAACATGTGGTGATGAGTCTAACGAGTGGTTTCAGCTGTATGCTCTACTCCCTATCTAATCTTGGCACGTCTAGTGTCATTCGAGGATGAATGTTTCCAAGAGGGGGATGATGTAATACCCCAAAAAAATTTTCATTGAAATTTTGTGTGTAAACGTGTTGGATTCTATCTTCTAGAAATAATTATAAATTTTTCATAGGGAATGTCTTAGATTATGATCCACCATTGCGTATAGTATTGAATAATCTTTCCAATGATATGTGGATCATCCAAAACGAACACCCGAGCGACGAGTTATGAACATTCCGATCGAATCGTGAATAGTAGTGAACAGTAAAACGTGTAGGAAAAAGTACATAGGCCTGGCGTATTTTTGATCCAACTTTAAATGATCCTAAATCCTTGTACATAATGATCTGGTTGATCTCCTATATATCAACAGAAATCTCTGCGAGTCCTCTTTCTAATGAAATTGGTTTCATCCAATTTGTCTATCAGAGCAAAAAGTTATGGTCGATCTACTTCATCCTACCGAAAGTGAATTTTTGGGTCAACTTTAAATGATTATACCTCCTCGTACACAATGATTTGGGTGAGATACTATATATCAACAGAAAGATATGAGAGTCCTCTTACTAATGAAATTGGTTTCATCCAATTTGGATATCGGAGTCAAATGTTATGGTTGATCTACATCAGACTATCAAAACAGTCCACCAAAGGACAGATTCGAGAATTATTTGATTTTTAGGGGCGTTTTGGTCATTCCCCTTCACCCAAAATCCATCCAAACCCCATATTAAAGCCTATTAGAAGCATTATATGTTATATTTCATCAAATTCCCTCAAAAAGAAAACCCTACCATCCTACATTCAACTTCAAGAACCTCCAAAGTTCACCATTAATTCTGCAAATTTATTCAAGATTCCAAGTTTCTAGTTCAAGAACTACAAGAACCTCTAAAGTTCACCATTAATTCTACAAATTTATTCAAGATTCCAAGTTCCTAGTTCAAGAACTCCAAGAACCAGCATTCAAAGGCATGATTAACATCTTAAAAATGAGTATCGATCTAAAGTTCATCATTCAAGGTATGTGGGGTTTTCAGCAACAACTCTCTTTCGTTCTTGTGCCCAAAAGTAATTTTCTTTACAAAGGCATGATTTTTATTTGATTTTTACGAATTTGAAGCATGAACCCATATCTTATGATGATTATTATGAAATCTTGATGTTTATTATTTTGATAGATAAATTTACATGTGTGGAGATATAAAACATGAATCTTGAACAATATTTATCTTGATTTTGATATTTGGGTCATGAATCCCCATTGGAAATTATATTTTTTTGAGAAAGTGTGTGTTATAAGCACGTTGATGTTGAATATTTGAGATATTTTGAATGATTTGACCTTTTGGTCCTAATGGAGTTGTTTTGAACTTAAGCGTGAGAGAAATTCACAACGTGGTTGATTTTGATAGATGAGAAGCATGATGGCTCCCGATGTATATTAATATATTACTGAAATTGTTTTATTATGGATTGTTTTTGAAATGATCTGACTTAAGCTCGGGAGAAATTTTTAGCACCGAGTGGGAGGTATAAAGCAACCTTACTTCTCTAAAACTACGTGCCCCCGTAGGAGTGAGCCTGAGGCTGATTTATATAGTGATCACTAGTTTGTGTGGATTTGATATCGATAGTCCTACTCGGATGGCAAGGATAGGACAGCTCTCCCCAACGTGGGTTGTACGTTGGACTCCATGTAGCTCACATGGTTTATGTCGGTTATAGGATCTCCCAGTGTGTGTGTGTTTCCTTGTGTTTATGGTGAACAGTGAAGTGGTTTGAAAGTGGAATTGTAAAAGTTACTCTTTCGAAAGATTTAAATGATATTTACATTATGAGAATTGATATTCTTGATGAACTGAAAGTGATTGACAAATATGATGACTCACTTGTGTTATTATACTTATTTCATCCTCTCATGATTATGATGATTTTCTTCGAGCTATGTGAGTCTTTCGTACATCCTGCATATTTCTTATAAAAATTTATGCTGATGATGTTTATAAAACTGCATACACCCCCATATACTCGATTTGTTTCCATGGTACTGACCTACATCTTCGGATGTGGGCTGTATTTTCTCGGAATGTAGGTTTAGGAGCTCAGTTCCAGGTTCGACAGTGATTCTTTGGGCATGCTATTCTACATCCTCTGTCATGGTGAGTCCTCATGTTTCGAGGACGTGATGTCTGATGTTGGTTTCATGGAATTGTTTATATTTGATAACTGAGCATGATTCAGTTGGGGCATGTCTCAATGGCTCGCTGGTTTTATTAATTTTCTTAGAGGCTTGTCAGACTAGTATAGATGTTGGGAGTTGACTAATAAGTTGTATTTTGTTATTTTTTTGAAATTCTTTAATTCTTGGATGATGATTACTCTATTGATATTTGAGGGTTGTTTATGGAAACCCCGTTGATTCGTGTTGAACTGAATGAAAATGGATCAAAGGGTTAGCTTGGGGCTACTCGTAGCCTCAAGCACCGTATGACACTCTGTGACCCATTTTTGGAGCGTTACACCCCCGACCATAGCAAAAACCAAAGTCTATGAAAGAGGAGGAATTTGTAAAGTAGGCCATGACATAAAATAGATGCCTTCTGAAATATGGAAGCTCTCCAATTCAATCTAACATCGACTGTCCCCGAATCCAATTACTAAAAGGGAGAAGTAGAATGGTCAGTCCCTGTATAGTGTGGGTGTACAGCCTCCCGAAGATAGGTTGTTAGTGAACACTAGCATGTACTCTGAATAAGGATGAGATAATGTCATCTACAAAGCCCAGTAAAACCATAAGTAATTCATACAACCATACATATATATATATATAACTATGCCGGGAAAGGGAACTTCGTTGCATGTCTTTAAAACCTTATTTGGGTTGTGTAGCTCTGCCATCCTAAATCATCCACGGGCTCTATAGGTTCAGCTCCCCATGTTGAAAGGGCCCCACTATATATCATTGCACGACTAGGGAATAAACCCTTGCGATGACTAGTACATACTGTAAATATAATGTGACATCATGCACACGCTTACCAAGACCAACCACGTGTCGACAAATATGAGTTTCCAGTTTTGTTCGCCCCGGGATCTCCACCTTCTATGACTTTGCAGCACAGCCCGCCATTATTGCCTAATTAAAACCAATTTCAAAATAACCAAATCATTATATATTTATTAACCAAGGCCATTGCTATTGGTATCATCCTACCAACCCTTACTTGCAAGTATCATGAATAGCCAACCATTTAGAGGTTTAAGGGGACTTTCAAGTTCCCTTCCATTTACCATATTAAACAACTTATGGGACTTCTATATTCCCCAGAAGCATAACCATTTATCCTTTTACCTTTTCAAACAATGTAAACAAGTTCCATTAATGCATTCACTTGAGAGAACTCAGTATATCACGCAAAGTTAAACTCATACCTTGACTTAAAAGTTACAACAAGTCATGTCCAAGGGTACGAATCCCCCTTACCACCCATACCCTAGGGTACGAGTGGTACCAAAACTCATACCTAAATATTTACATGACCTTAGCTATTGTTTTCAATATAACTCTACCTCCCTAGCTCATACCTAAAGGTACGAGTGACACCTCCAATCGTATCCACCAGTCGTACCTAGGGAAGACTCCACAAAAACAAGATAAACATGCACCATACGACTTACCTTGCACCGCTCGTATACTCCTAAGTGACTCATACCCTAGTGAGTCATATCTTGGGAATTATCCAACCAAACCATGATGCCTAGGGTATGATTGAACCATTAAGACACCCCCATAAGTTGTATTAAAGGGTTTGATTGGTACCCTTGAGTCGTACCAAGTCAAAAGTTCTAAAAGTTGAGAAATTTTAAAAGGGTTCATTCAAGACTTGCGGTGTTTCATTCTGCCCCACTAGGATCTATCATCCTCGAATAACGGGTAAGGGTAAGGACAAGTATGAGATAACACCATAACACACATCAATCTTTCCCCCACCAAAATAGAGGACAAGAACAAAAACCAAGATGAGAAGATCAATAGATATCCCAAGCATGATTTATACCCCAATAATATTAGGTGTATTTATACATTCTAGCATTGCTATTCTAGTTTATTAAGCCTTATTTTGAGGATAATTAGTGTTCTTCATGCGTAATGATGATATAAATAAGATTATAAGTGTTCAAAGGTTTGATTACAATGTTTAAAATTCTTTTCCAACAAGTTTGGGGTTTAAAACGATCAATAAGAATTTAGGTAAGAAAACTAGTTTACTAGCTTGAGCTAGCACTATAAGAGATACAGTTTTTTGTTACGACACAAATAGTTGTCACAAAAGTTAGGATTTCTGTGGCGACATATAAAGGTTTGCAGAAAAGGTATAAGATTTAGGGACGACTGTTAAAAGTCGCCACTGATAGTAATATATTTAGTGGCGACTATGCGTAGGTCACCACAAATATGTAGTAATTTTTCCAACCAAATTTGGGTTATTGGTGATGTACGAGTTATCGCTACTAAAAGTCTTTTATGGCGATTTAATTGCTGCTAAAGGGAGATCTACTGTGGCCATCTTTTTTTGTCGCCACTAATACTTCTATTTTGTTATTCATTCCATTTATATAGGTAAATTGAAATCTTTTTAGTGGTTATAATGAGGTGACATTATAGAGGGATCTGGCTGGATATGTGGTTCCACAAATGATGTTTGGGAGTGTAAGAAGTATGTAGATATTATTTTTATCTTTGTAGGATAAAAAAGATATTTCTGATAAGACTTTCAGCTCGAGAAATTTTACTACATTATTTACAAATAATAAATATTTACGATAATAATAAAAATATAAAATAATTATTGATATAAATTAAAAGCCAAAAAATTTTTAAAAGTAAACCAAATCATAAGTTTAAATTTTTATTTTGCGTTGTGTTTTCCTTAAAAAAATAAATTAAGTTATTTGTAAATATATTTTGGATATATATTTTATAAATAGACAATTCAGACCCCCCTTAAGCCTAATATAGGGTTTCAAATTAAGAGCTCTGATTGAGACTCCAAAAATATCGAGAGACAGTTTTGCGTCGGTACCTCCGCATACTGGAGTCGCGTCGGTTCCTGCTGCTCGTTTGTTTTCCTGATTTTCAGGTAAAGTCCATTATTGTGCCTTTATTTATTTTTCAAATAGCCGAAGGGTGTTAAAAAAATTGTCAAATAATCTCAACTATGCACATCACAAATAAACCAAGATTAATTCAAAGCTTGCTTTTTTATTGGTTTAAGATACAATTGACACCCAATTTTGACCACCCGATACTCCTCTTAGGCTACTATTTTTGTCAAAATTATTTAACTTTTAATATTAATATTCTTGGCGCATAATTTTGGTATCAAATAATTTTCGTCAAGCCACATTCATGATTTAAAAATGAACAAATTATTCTATTACTTTTTAGTATAATTTTTTTACAATTTATTAATTCAAATACGATATTTTACATAATTTTATTAATATTTATTAAATTATTTTTTCACGTAAATGTGCACACTCATAATTTACAATTATATTATCTATTATTATTATATTTACTATAATTTTTATTGTGGTTGTTATTATTAATTTTTATAATAATTTTGATGTAACATTAATTTATTTTAATAAGACGTCTCATTATTATTATAATTATTACATTTATTAAAATAGCGACCACTTTTATCTAATTTTTTTATTGTGTTTAATATTTAGCCAATGTTTAATTCAATTGGTATCAATTCTAGTCAAAATTAAATATCAATTTGGGTCCCTATTTAAATCCCAATGGGACTATTTTTAAATATCTTAATCTCAACCGTTGATCAAAGTTGATCCAATTACTAAGATCAATTCATCCATTTCTTTCCTTTTAAACAATAATCAAAACCCTAAAATTATTTTCCCCTCAATCAGCTGCATGAGCTTTCAATCTCTCTCTCATTGCCATTCCGATCACCTAACAAATGAAGCAGTATCAGCCTGCCTCCTCCCCTTCACCTTGTGTTGCCTCCGTTGCTCCGTTCCTATAGCCGCTCTATTCCAGATCAACAACCATCCCCCTCGTTGAAGCTGACGCCGCCACTACTTTAGCTGACCACGCCGCCACCACCCAATGCTAGTAGCAACCGGTAGGGAAGCCATAGCTTTCACTGTTGCTCCGCTCTCTTCCATACGCCAGAGAACACCATCCTCCCACCTATCTCCGGCTATCATATTTTCTAGTTTGCTTCGTGTTTAAGTTTTGTTCAAGATCTCTTCTATTTCTTAAAATTATCAACAGATTCTGTGATTGAAATTGGTGAAATTGGTTGCGAATTTTGAATTAATTCTTTCATTCTTATTTGTGTTTATGTATTTAGGTCGACATATGTGAAAATTTCCAATTTTTATGAACATGCATTTAATCCTAAGTAGAAAGTTTGAATATTGATATGTGTAAATTTTTATATTTGGGTATATTCGTATAGAAATGTGCACAATGAAAGTTTATATAATTGATTTTGGTTTTGGGTTATTTAATATAGCAAAGGAAAACATGGTAGAGGTTGTTTGGACCTTATTTTGACCTAATTTTTTTTTGAATGAATCTTGTGCATTATACTTTTTTACAAATTTTATTAGAACTAGAAGGATTCATAAAGTCTTGACTTGTTCACTCCAGCTGTTTTTCATCTTTCGAATTGCTCTTGAATGCTTTTACTTAAGATGATTCTATCAGAAACAACCTCCCTAGATCCCAAGGTAAGGGTAAGGTTTGCGAAGTCACTGTCCTTCCAAGATTTCACTTGGGGAATTACACGGGGTATGTTATTATTGTTGTAGAAGGATTCATCAAAATTAGGCTAATGTTACCTTGACTGATTGTCAGCTAACTGTGACCTTGTTCTTATACTTTGATTTTTTGAATTATGAAAAATGAAATTTGAAGTTTAACTCTTCTTTTTTAAATAAAGGAAAGAGGCTAGAGTGAGTTCTAGCTTTAGAATCTATATATCTGGTTGGAATGTGTATTACATTCTCCAATATAAATGTAATACATTTTGGATATGTATTACATTCTCCAATATGAATGTAAATTTGGAAAGTATTACATTCTACATTTTGGATGTGTATTACATTCTAATAACCTACTATCACTAATTAAAGTTGAAAAAAATGCTATCACTACATATAATCTTCATTATAAGAGTACATCTTGGAAAATACAAGCTGCAATGATCAATTTAAAAAACATTGTATCTAATGTTTTATAAAAGATAATTTCAGAAGTTCTAAGTTGAAACTTCTTTTAATAATGTGTATACCATGTATTAAATAATAAAATAAAATACTAGGTGACTTATTTCATTTATCTAAGTCTTGGTGGATAAAGGTTTATCTAAGTCTTGGTGGATAAAGGTATAGCTGAAGGTAGCGGATATCCAACGAACTAATTGAGATGCACGCAAGCTAGCATCAGACTCATAGACACACCACAGTAACATTTAACAAAATCTATCATCTTGTTCTTTATAAGACATATACAAAGTGAAATATTAACTTATGGAGTAATCATACATGTTTGTACACTCCTTAGTGCATATATCTTTTAAAATTTGTTAGTTATCTTCATCTTCATTCGTTAGCGCTTTGGTCTCAGTTTGTCGATTGGATGAAATTATGAATAGTTTTGCACTAACATATTTTTTTCTAATATCTGTTTGCAGCTTTTTCGATATCATCTCTATTCCCCTTCCTCTATTTTATGGTGAGCTGTACTAAATTTAAGTAACTTGCTCTTACATTGCTTGAGTTTCTTATATAATACTCTATATCATCTTTTGTCTTCCATTTGCGTACTAAGGTTGTTTATTTATTCTAGTACATCATACATAAATCATCAACCATAAAATGTGTTTCCTTTTGTACCAAAAATGAACCAAATTCATGAGAGTAACAGATGCACAAGTTTTCATTGGATTCTTGCACCTGATTTGTTAGTTATCTTCATCTTCATTCGTTAGGACTTTGGTCTCAGTTTGTCGATTGAATGAAATTGTGAATAGTTGTGAATACATGTGTATGGTGTAGTTGTGTGTAAGAAACTTGTAATACTTTTGTGTTAACATGAATTCTAGTTAGCATGAATTTCTTCTATTGTTCTGGTCAAATCTTTTCTTGCTCACTTTCAAGCTATTGAAATGACTCTTTACTTTGTTCTTTAGAAGGAAAGGTCCTTTAAATGATGGAGAATTATTGACTAGGAGTCTGAAGACATTAAATTTTGTATTAAGAAATAATTGTACAGAAAATTTATATTAATTTTTTTTCAAAAATATTAATATTAGTGGCCACTATAAGTTGCCACTAAAGGTGCATTTTCTCCATATTGAAATTGCCTATTGTAGCAAGGTGAAGTTACCTCTAGACATTTTCTGTGGCGACCTTGGGTCGCTGCTTAATTCTTTCATTTCGTGGCAACCCTTTTGGTTGACACCTTGCGTAGTATTTTTTGAGGTGATATAGAAAATCGTGGCAAGGAAAATCATCACAAAAAGTCTCTTTTGGTGGCAACTCCTTTGTGTCGCCACAAGTAACCTTTAGTTATGGCTATAACACCAACGACCCTCCAGTCTCCACTAAATGTCTTTTGTTGCGACTTTTTGAGATTTAGTGGCGACTTTTGTTGCCACTAAAGGCATTATTTCTTGTAGTGTAGGTATCATTCTAGTTATTCTCGGTGGATTCTAGTGTGCTAAATGAGTTACTTACGATTTGAATGTCTAAATATATGTATAAAAATGTATTTAAAGTGTGCAATGTTCAACTAAATTAAGCCTAGAGTCAACAATAACCATAAGCGAAAGTGATCAAGACTAGTATTTCACTTGAGTTTCTAGCTTATTCTTCTTGACGTGTTATTATATTGATCTCTAATCCAAGGTGTTTGATGACGCAGGATGCTTTTGGAGTCGATTATAGGAATATATAGAGGTTTAATAAACTAGAAATTAAAGGGAAAACAACACAAAGGGCTTGGATAAAAGAAGGCACCCAAACACTTAACCAAAATTTGGGAAGCAAATTTCAGTGAGGGCACGTAGATAAGCCCGCAAAGCCCCTTCATACTAGTGCTCCAAGGCCCATGCAACAGGATCCATACTGGTGGTCTATGGTAGGGTGAGCCTGCTTGGCAGTAGTGGTATATCCCTGCGAATCTTACTCATTCCAGTGGTCCTTTAGCACGCAATATCCTACTCCTAAACGGCCTAGGATTGGTCAACTATAAATAGCACTCATTATTCACTTTGTAAAACACCTTTTGACGTCCTTGGATACAATTAGAGGCTTCTACACACGTAATTTAGGGTTCTTAATATTTAGATAAGTTTCTTTTTGTTTTTTTCATGAATTCAAGTCTTTGGATTACGGTTAATTTCATTAACAACTAAACTCCCTCTTTCCGGGGTTAAAGCCAAGATCATGAATACTTTTATTTTGAATTAAGTTTGTTGAATTGCATATCATTATGGTTGTTTGTTTATTCTTGTTTTATTTATTTTAAAGGATTTGCGGCCCTTATAATACATATATTTTTAACCTTGTTATCTATAGAGAGGGAATAGGAAGATAGAATATGGAAATAAGAAAAGTAAGGTTCTTATTCTTTTGTAAAATAAGAAATTTGACTTAGCAGCTAGGATAGGGATTTACCTAGAGGCCTTGTTTGGTTCACATATAGGATGATAGATTTATGGATTATTACATTCCTTCTCAATGATGTAGTTGTAATGTCCAAGTTTTGTAGACAATTAGAGGTCGGGAGGCCATAATCATGCGATAAACCCCACAAACCAATAACAAAGATAAGCAATCTAACGAATGAAGTTCAATGAATTAGAATGATTGTTCGTGAGCCTTAACTCTGGATCTCTATCCATTGAGTGTCAAAATTCATTACTTTTCCGCAGTAGTTTAGTTTACTTTTTGTTGACAATTCTAAAGCTTTATTGTTTACTTTTGATAAATTGTTAAACTAGAATTGGATTGTTGGTGAACACAACTCCACGTGGGATTGATATTCAGCTTTCTTGAAGGCCACTATATTACTTGGTAGACCATATTTACTTGTGTGTGTGCTTGGGCCCTATCATGTTTTTGGCGCCGTTGTCGGGGACTTGTAAATAGGCAGCCATCTTATTTTTAGTTTACCTAAATTAAGTATAAATAGTTTTTTTTTCTTTTATTTCTATTTTTATTACACTTCTTGATATGTTAGTTTGGGATAGCTGGTTTTCAAGGGATGACAATTCTTGTCATTTTTGTAGAGGACCCTACCATAAGACTTTTTGTCCAAACATTCATCCAAGCACTTGGAGGGTACTTGCTTGTTTCCACCTGTGCAAAAGACCATAAGTTGGTCTGTGGTTTGTTGAATTATGTATTATTCTGAAGACATGTGTGGTTTTAATCCTAATTCAGTCATGTTTGTAAGAAATTCTCAAAAGACAATTAAGGAGATACCACCACCACCATCTCTACAAAGGCATAGAAAAGCGACGGACGATCCTAGCAAATTTGTGGAGCAAATACAAGAATTGTAGTCACTCAATTGTTATCTTTCTTTTGATACTGCAATTTAGAAGGTGAATATGAGTAAGGGTGTTGTGGATAGTGTAAATTTTTAAGTGGGATTGGTTGGGTCTCATTCAAAGAACTTTTCTACATTATATTTAGATGACGTCTTATTTGTGGAATCATCTAAAATAGTGGAAGAGTGTGAAGATGAGGAACAAGAATCCTATATTCTTAATTTTGCACCAACTAAGAAACACAATAATGCACCTAACTGTAATGCCGAATGGGTAATCATGCACATTCTATTACTCGATTCTTTGATCCTTGTACCACCCCCATATGAGCGAAAGAAAAAGATAGATGAAAAGTTGGGGGTGAAATTCGTATCTTCAAGGTGGAGGAAAAAGTTGATTAGGTCTTACCGCAACACTAAATCAGGCGCCTATTGGGAGGCAACCCAAGTTAAGTTAAGGTATGCTTTATTTTTAGTTTTTACTTTACTAGTTTTTATTTTTATTGAGTAACAGGTTGATGGGAAGTCTGAGTACCTGAAATCTGAGCTAAGGAGCATGGAAAAGATTAAGTGAGGGGTCCCCGTACCCTTTTGACATAAAATGATGCTATTAGCTAGGCCTAGAGGTGTCATGGAGTATTTCTATCTCTAACTTTTGAGTATACTTTGGGGACAAAGTAATTTTTTAAGTATGGGGTGGAGAAATTCTCATTTTTAGATCAATTTAGTTTTTTTAGGAATAAAGAAGATATTCTTGTTGGTTCTATATTTGATTGCATGGTGCAAGTGTTTTGATTGTGAAAACCATGTTGACTTTGTGAATTACTATTTTCTAGAATCCTAGGCTCATGTTTGTGACTTGTGTACTTGTGGCTTAAATTTGAATACATTCGATTGTCGGTTGAGAGTCTGTGATGATCTTATGTGAGCCAAGCATGTTCCATGTGTGTGTAAGGTTTTTGTAAATTTCTTGTTTCATTTGATTCTTGAACTTGTCCGGTGTGTGTACAAAATGAAATAAAGGATGTGATATTAGGAAATGATTTAGGCATTTCCTTGATAGACTTATTTTATACCTTTTTTTGACCTACCTTTGTGCTTAATTGTAGTCATCCTTATTGGGCCTTTAGTTTTTTCTTTGGCAGCCTCATATATAGCCTAATCCCTTCTTTGATAGACCTTAATTTGATCCAAAATCTCCTAAGCACTTTAGTGTAAAATTATTTGAGTGATGAGTTTGAAAAAAAATAAGGGGAGAAGAGGTGAAAGTGAAGCCCCAAAGGGTTAGTTATTGGTATGTGAAAATTGTTGTGTTATGGTTGGAAGTTTGAGAAATTGTTTGAAAGAAGTTCCCATTTTTAACCCAATTGTGTTACAACAAACCTATTTTGGCGCTGGTCCTTCTTGGACATTGCGCACCTCGACTAAGGCAAATCTCTTAAGTTGAGGGTGGCTATCATAGGGATGCGTAGCATAAAATATATTTGAAAAAAAGGTAAAATTGAAAGATATGTACTTAGCATACTCCCACAATAGTTTTATGAATGATATTAATAAGTTGGGGTGAAAACAAAAGATTGAGATAGACAAAAAATGACTAATTTGGTTGTTGGAGATAGGTTTTAACTGTACAATATGATATGTTAAAGCGCTTAGGGAAGATAATCACTATTCTTGGCCAAAATAGTTCCTACCCCTTCCTCAACTGACATTACAACTATTAAAAACCTATTTGATCCTAAATATCATCATTCTTATATTATCGAAGTACTACACGAAGGGTAAGCCTATGGTTCATTATGTGTCACTTGTGAATTCCTTGTGAGAGTGAGTGCTACTTGATTCTTGTACCCATCTTGTTCTAATTTTATTATTATGAGTAATAATGGGTAACTCTCTTATTGTGAGGGGAACATGTTTTATAACTGCGGGTGATTTGTATGATGTCTTCTACTGATCAATATGCATGAATTTTCAACTTATTGGGTCAATTCTTGAGGTTAGGATGTTTGTAAGTAGTGTTATTGCACTTTCAATTGTGTACATAACATGCTTAGTGTTGAAACTTATAATCTGTGTAGTCACTATAGTACTAACTTGATTGTATTGTACTAGTATAAGTGTAGAGTCACCTCAGCTGATGATGCTTAGAGTAAAGAGTTGTTTGAGGACGAACAAGGCTTTAAGTGTGTGGTGGTGATGTTGGGTGAATTTATGCATTCTAGAATAGCTATTCTATCTGATTAAGACATGTTTTGAGGATGATTCATGTTTTTCATGTGTAATGATATAAATAATCATATATGTGTTCAAGGATGTGATTACAATGTTTAAAATGTTTTACCAACAAGTTCGGGGTTTAAAACGATCAATTAAAATTTAGGTGCGAAAACTAGTTTACTATCTTGAGCTAGGCGTTGTTCTAGTTGTTCTAGGTGGATTCTAGTGTGTTAAATGAGTTCCTTAGGATTTGAATGTGTAAATATATGTGGAAAAATGTGTTTAAAGTGTGCAAAGTTCAATTAAAATGAGTAAAGAGTCAACAATAACCATAAGTGAAAGTGATCAAGACTAGTACTTCGCTTGAGTTTCTATCTTGTTGTTCTTGACGTATTGTTGTATTGAGCTCCAATCCATGGTGTTTGATTATGTAGGATGCTTGTGGATTCAATTATGGTGATATACGGAGGTTGAACAAGCTTGAAATTAAAGGGAAAACAACACCAAAGGCTCGGTTAAAAGAAGGGACCCGAACACTTAACAAAAATTTGAGAAGCAAATTCAAGTTAGGGTACATAGATAGGCCCGCGCAGGCCCCTTCATATCGGTGCTCCAAAGCCCACGCATCAGGATCCACACCGGTGGTCTAAGGCAGGTTAAGCCTGATTGGGAGTGGTGGTATATTCCTCACGAAGCCTGCTCATTTTGGTCGTCCTGCATCACGTAATATACTACTCCCACATGGCCTAGGATTGGTCAACTATAATAGCACACGTTATTCACTTTGTAAAGCACTTTTTGATGTTCTTGGATTCAATTGGAGGATGCTACACAAGTAATTTAGGATTCTTAATATTTAGTTTAGTTTCTTTTGGTTTTTATCATGTAACGTCCCGAATCTGGTACCCGAAACACTACACGGTGCTCATGACCCCGAAGGACCACAAGCTAACCCATGACTGATATATATACCTAAACACTGCATAATATACTGTATAAATGCGGAATTAGTAGGTTGAAACATGCCATAAGGTTCAAAATTGATAAACAACTAATAAAACCATATCAGAATAATATGGTATGACAATATCAAAACTGAAACAATGTCTGAAAACATCTAATCTGAAAACACTGTAGTCTGAAAGTCTCTAAACTTTCTGAATAAGGAGTTGATGGGACATGTCCCCAACTAAGTCCAACTACTGAAATAAACTAGTAATGAAGAAATAAAGTAATGATTATGTCCTCAAAGGATGAGGACTCACTGCTAACTCTGACTGCTGAAACTGGAATACTGCTGATGCTCTGGAGGTTGTGCTTCTGAACCTACGGTATAAAACACCATAGCAAAAATGCATCACTACGTTTAAATGTACTGGTATGCAAGTGAGGTAGGCTAAATGCAACGGGTTGAAATACATGAAAAATGTTGACTGACTGCATAACATGAATGTGAGAATAAGTGCATGAATAAGTGACTGTGACTGAATTCGTGGTGGTACTGATTACTGAGTCTGATTACAAATAACATGAGTCACTGATAACTGATATAACTGAAACTGAGTGACTGGATCTGACAGTCTAGGTTGGAACTAACTGAGTTCCATACTATTCTGAGTTGACTGTATTTGACAGTCCTGAAATTCTGAAGAACTGTCTGAGTTCTATTACTAAGACTGAGTCTGAAACTATAATTGTGGGAAGTAGTCATCTAACCGATATACCGTTAATAAGATAATATAGCTATGTTGGGGTCCAATCTGTAACCCCAATTGGAAGGGTATCAATACCGAGCCACTGGTAAGGAAAAGCTGTGAGTGACCCTCATCTGACACTATCCCCAAAAGAAAATGGTGGGACAAACCATATCCAACCACTATAACTGAAACCCCCAACCATATCTGAAGTACCCAAAACAACTATTGTTATATCTACCAATCACAACATTTAAGCCTACGACTTGTATACCCGTGGTATGATCTATCCATTAAAAGATCTAGCACCCCTTTACAACCTTCACAAGGTTTTCACCAACCATTCCCTTCAAAACCATTTCCAATGAAAACAACCTTAACTTACCTTCCAAAACCTTAACTCTCGTAGTCACCCTAGACTATCCCCTACTTGGGGACTTCTACATTCCCCATTTCGACTCCCTAACCACTACTATCCTAACATAAGAAGAGTCATTTAAGAAACCAAATTACAAGAGTTATCCATTCCTCCCAAGGAAAGATCCTAGAGAAAAGATACGACACTTAGGCACAAAGTACTTCACAACAACCTAGACCATAATAAAGAAACATCCCGACTGAACTATACCATAAGAGGAGTCCTTAAGACTAGACACCGAAAGAAACAAAACAACACGTACCATGAGTTACTTGACACAAAGTCAAGATTCGTACCAAGGGAATAAGGTGAATGCAAATGAAAACCTTAGGCATAAGCACTAAATAAATACATGCTATCCTAGTAGATTAATCTCTTAACCGAGAGAGAAAAGTATCACTAGAATATGCAACACGAACTTTCCTTGAAGTCCACCCCTAAAAGAAAATTTTAGACTAACCATTAACCTTAACCCTGTTACTCCAACAAGAACAATACTCTGCTCTAAAAGGTATCACCAAGGATGCTTGGTTCTCCGATGCCCAAAACCTTAGTCAACCAAATGCTACCTAGAGCCCATCATAGACATACAAAAATCATAAGACCTAATTAACTCCAAGGTTTGTCAATTAAGTCAAAATCATTTTAAATCAAACCATGCCATCCAAGGCCTTTTCAAAATCATTTGAATCCAACAAAAACCAATTTATGTTCCTTAATTATTTAGGCAATGTAAAGGATTAAGAATAGTCAAACTATATGACAAAATTATATTCAATAGAAATTTCACAAATTATTTGAGGAAATACAATTACCAATACCAAAACCAAGTAATTGGGGGAATCCATAATACTCTAAAATCTATTTAACATTCCCATACATCCCACAATATTCATAAACACAAATAAAACAAGAATAATGTATCATAACCCATGGGAAATCACATCAATGAGTAATCATGTCAAAGACCTCAATTTTGCCAAAACCCAATATCCAAACCATGAATTTAATAATCAATTTCATACAATCAATAAAGTACAAGTATAGGGACAAGGATACATGCAAGATCAATGATCTAACCCATCTAATGACTAGATCCCCAGTCCCTCCGTTTAACTTGAACTCCTGGCCTATATGGTACAACTCTCCTTCTTTTGGATTTCGCAAATCATCAACCTCATCCAACCTTCCATTTTACCTTCACCACTCCCATATTTCTATTCCTGAGCTTACCATACTTATTTTAATCAAAATCAAGCATCTAGATTCAAGCCTACGATCTACCAACCATAATTCAATACTATCAAAATACCCCATAAAGAATGGAATATACATATAAGGTCCTTCCCACAAGGAGGACACTCTCAATTCCTTAGTCACCCACCAACAACCTATCTAATTCCATGAAAACCATTCTCTTTATGCCTCTAAGAACAAAACACCACATGGAGAAACACAAAGATGAAGAGAACCTTTATCTATGAGATCCCTAAATTTCTCCTTAAGCTCTTTTAACTTAACTGAAACCATTCTATAAAGAAATAATAGAAATCGAACAAATGCCCAAAACAAGACCAACCCCAAACCAACCTCCCCACTGGAAAAAGGTGATGAGGGCCGTCAAGAAGACCTCAAGAAATTTATTCACCACTAAAACTAAACAAAAGAAGGACCATCCGAGTTATGATATTTAACTCAAACTGACTAATAAGGGCATCCCTTTGGAAATAATTCTCTATTTCCCAATTGAAACTATTTCCCTATTCCATAACCGACTTACCAGGGAGACTAAAGACAACCTCTACAGATTCGTTAGCCTAATGACATATATAAAGAGTGAAACTAATCCATTCAACCGAATGACATAGAAATCCACCATATTTGAATTGTACCCAAATCCACTAAGACCCTTTTACTACCCAAAGATACCACACAACCCTTATAGACTCCTTTGGCAACTTAAAAGGCACCTACCGGAGTAGAAATAGAATAAGAAAAAAGTCCGAAGTAATCTTAAGACCAAAATAGACAACCATAAATGAGTTCACAAAAGAGAGGGGACCCCAAACCAAGTAAACCATACACACCACAATGAAAAAAGTTTTCCATATACCAGTGTTGGCATCAAAAGATACCTCTAACTCTCGATAAATAATAAGAACATTAAGACAATCCCGACCACTACTAGAGCCAGAGGTAGTAGCCAATACTTTATTTGCCTAAGTGGAAACCCTTATGGGACATTCCCATCACACAAGACCCTATTGACCACAACAAACACCAATTTCTTTCTTCATTGCAATAACCACGGTGCGAACGACCATAAAATCTAAAAAGAAAATAGAGGATGAGGATTGGCTTCTACTAGGAAAACCAAAAGATGCGACCCCTGACCAAATCTGTGCCCCATGAGTTGGACTAGATCCACCTATGCTATTTTAGAGTTGGACAGGTAAGCTTCCATGAACTTTTGGATCATTGAGAAGGCTTGATCCATAGAGTGAACCAAAGAAAATTCAAAGAAGAGTTCAAGACATTGGACTCCATATCCCAGAAGTAGAATAACCAAGAAAATGAAACATTCCTAAATGTCTCGTAGACTCCTGATTATAAGTGTGGTGCACGGCCCACCCATAAGTAAGACTTTACTTAACATGGCTTTGTGGAAACCCAATTACACCAAAATCTAAAGCTTTGATACCAATTTTACATGACTCAAACCAGGTCCTTGTCATAATAGGTAATCCCAAGTCCAACCAGGACCGAGAACTTCCCTCATTACCTAACCCAATCACCAAATGCCTACCTTGTATGGACTGAATTTCGAACATATAAGAAGATAGTGTATCCAACAAGGTGGTGACTTTGGGACAAGTCTATAACTGAGACCAACCCAATCAAGTCCAACCACCCAATAACCAAACAAACCATTGCTGAAACCAATAACCAAAACCAACTATAATAATCTAGCGTATGTATATATATATAACATAAACCATCCATATCATACCCAACTACATAGTTGTCAATAAAAAACCTCTAGTCTATCTAAAGAGTACCTAGTTTGGACATGTAACCGACCATAGCTAAAATCGAAGTCTATGAAAGATGAGAAATATTAAAAGTAGACAAGGACATAAAATAACAGCCTTTCGAAATATGGAAGCTCACCACTTGAATCCAATAAATACTGGCCCAAATTCGATCATTAAGCATGAAAAGTAGAATGGCTAATCCTTTCATAGAGTGGATATAAAGCCACCCAAAATGGGTTAGTAGGTGAACACTAACATATACTCAGGATAAGGATAAAATAATGCAATTCACAAAGCCAAGTAAAACCATCTATAATGTATACAACCATACACATACACACATATATATATAACCATGTAGGGAAAAGGAAATGTGCCTAACATGACTTTAAAAACTTTACATGGGTTGTGCAGCTCTGTCGTCCTAAACCAGCCACAGGCTATATGGGCTTAGCTCCCTTTGCTAAATGGGCACTAGTGCGTATAGTCGCACGACCAGGTAAGAAACCATTCATAGGATTTAGAAATACCCTAAATATATTATGACATCATGCACATGATCACCAAGACCAACCTCATATCGGCAAATATGAGTTTTCAATTTTGGACCCCCTAGGAACTCCACGTCCACAACTTTTCTATACATCCTAACATTATTGGCCAATTAAAATGAATTTTCAAATAACCAAACCATTATCCATTTATTATCCAAGTACATTGATATTGGTATCATCATACAAAACCTTACTTGTAAGTATCATTCATAGCCAACCATTTATAGGTTTAAGCAGACTTTCAAGTGCCCTTTCATTTACCATATTAAATGATCTTGGGCATATTTATATCTCCAAACACCGCTATTACCCATATTTAGACTTATTTTGAGAATAAAAAGTGTACTAATTATATATACATGTGAGTTAAATTATGTTTCGAGACTAACGGATATGATTAGTAATGAAAAATTAATTTCCCATAGATTTGGAAGAAAATCGGATGAAAGAGATGAAAGATCATGTGGATCAAAGTCAAAAACATATGAGGATTGACGAGATGACAGAAACAAATTGGAGAAAAATTCCAGCGACTCGACGCGATCTCAACGCATCGCGTCAACTGGCAAGATTTGTGCCTTAGAAAAAATTTAAAGAACAAGTTCCAGTACATCGATGCAATGTCAACGAACCACATTGATGCATAAGTTTTGTGCCTTAGAGAATTCTACGACTGCAACTTCCAATGCATCGATGAGATGTCAACGCATTGTGACAGTGCTTAAAGCTTTGACACTTAGCATGATTTTGAGAAGAAAATTCCAGTGACACAATGTGATGTCAATGCATCGCATCGTGTGGTAAAGATTTTGACTTTGTTTGATTTTCAAAGATGAATTCTAGTAGGGCAACGCGATGTTGGTGTGTCGTGTTGGCTGGATTAATGCGATTAGTGATGCATCGTGTCATGGCTTCAGATCTGGTTAAATTTTCCCAAGTATAAACGAAACATGTGAGCACAATTCCAAACTTTTTTGGCAAGCATAGTAGCGGTGAAAAAGCATAGAATTCTTCTTTTAGGGTTCTTATTATTTCTTTTGAACTTCTTTACTATAAGACTAATTTTGGGTATGATTGATTACTTGTTTTTGATGTTTAATTCAAATATGAGTGGCTAAATACCTTTATTCTGGGTTGAGGTCAAGAACATGATTACTCTTTGATAATTTTTATAGCAGTTTCTTTTTGGATTATCACCTGGGAAGTTCTTATTTTTTTGAGCTTACTATTTTAATGCTTGGCCATCATTAGAATAAATTTATATTTCTATGTGAATCTGGGAGGAAAATCATAGATTAGAATAAGGAAATTATGGAGAAAGATTCTTATCCTTTTATAAAATAAGGGGTGTGAATTAGCATCTAGGGTAGGGATATACCTAAAAGCCTTGTTTGGTTCAATTGCAAGAAAATTACTTAATGAATCTAGAAGAATTGTTGTATCTCTATGGGATTTGTAGCTGCAACATTTAATAGATAAAATATGATAGGTCGGGAGATCAAGATCATTGCCTAAACCTTACGAACAACAACCCGATAACCAATTAGACTATTATAAGAATAGAGATTTGTATGATTGTTCGAGAAGACTCAACCCTTGAATTCTTATCATAACTATTTATAACTGTTGCTTGCTTTGCTCTAGTCATAAAATTTTCTTTCTTCTTTATTAATTTATATTTTTACTATCAAAGTCATCATCTTTATACTATGCAACACCTAATAGTCATTGTCTGAAACTAAAAGTTTGTTAAATTTCTAGTTGTTTAGTCCTCATGGGAATGATATTTGATTGTCTAAATCACTATATTATTTGAACGATCATGTGTATTTTCATGTGCGTCTGAGTCGCATTAAGTTTTTGGCTCCGTTTTCGGGGACTAATATAATTAGTATTTTGCTAATTTTTTTAGTTTTTGATATTAAGTTAGGTATTAACAACTTTGATCTTAGTGACTGAATTTTTGCAGGTTTAGCTGAATCCAGGACTGGCGAGAGATAAAAAACTGGTAGAGCCTTTTGCAGATATAGAGCAAATCTTTCAACAAAGGCGAAGAACGACCGAATAACGAAATGAATCGATTGATCCAAATGCTGGGAATGTTCAACCTCCTATTATTTCTATTATTCTAGTTATTTCTGCTCAACAAGCTGCTAGACCTATTTGTGAGGTAGCAATCCCACTCACAAACCATGTGACATACAATATTTTAAATCCTAAACCAGAAGGTCAATTTGAATTGAAGCAAAATATGGTGAAATTGTTGACTTCAGTGGGGCAATTTCATGGCCTTTCACACGAAGATCCATAACAGCATATATAGACCTTCTTGGAAATCAGCGATACATTTATTCCTGAAGGTGGTTGACAGATTGACACTTTTCCCTTTCTAACTTATTGAGGAAGCAAAAAGGTGGTTACATGCTTAACCACCACTCTCTATCACTTCATGGGAAGATATAGCTTAAAAGTTTCTTATTTGATTCTTTCCATCTAGGAAGACATCACACTTGAGGAGTGAAATCTTGAGTTATAGATAGAAAAATAGAGATAATCTCTACCAGGCTTGGGAGAGATTTAAGGGTATGCTAAAAAACTGCCCTCACCATCATCAATCCAATGATGTTAATGTGCATACTTTCATAGAAGGATTAGAGCCAAACACGAAGATTCTCTTGGATTCAGCATTAGGTGGCCAGGCTCTTGAGAAGACATATGAAGAATTGTACATACTATTGAATCTGATTTCACAAGGGAACCCTGACTAGCATACAGACTTAAGAAGTACTCATAAAAAGGTTGCAGGGGTATTGGAGGTAGATCAATTCACTGCATTATAGGCATAGATCACAGCCATGCAAAATCATATGATTACTCAGCTTAATAACATAAAGTTGGGTGTTACACAACTAGTAGCCAGAGTGAATGCAGTCCAATAGGTGAATTCTTAGTGTGAGGTTTACGAAAGTGGTGAACACACAGTTGATGCTTGTACAGCTAATTCAGATTCTTTCAACTATGTACGGAATGCAAATCGGCAGGGACAATAAAATTTTGGTAATACTTATAATCCCAATTGGAGGAAACATCCAAATTTTTCATAGGGTGGAAATCAGGTGCAGAATGCAAATCAATACAAGGGACAAGTGTAACCAAATCCATAGACGACTCAAAATACTCAAGAAACTACTCAATCTAGGAATATGGAGGAATTAATGAAGAAGATGATGGCTCAACAAGCGCAATTTACAACTAAAAGACTCAACAGGCATAGTTTGTAGCTGAGTTGAAGAGTCAACAATTGCTTATGAGAAATCTAGAGTTGTAGGTTAATCAAATTGTAGAGGCACAGAATACAAGACCTTAAGAAGCATTACGTAGTGATACAGAGACAAATCCCAAGCAGTTAAATACTGTTACAACAAGAAGTGGGCTACAAACTAAGGAGATAGTTCAGGAGCAGGTAAGTCCCACAATTATTGATGACCGTACCAAAGACAATGCAAAGAAAAAAATCAAGGAAAAATGGCAAGTGAAGAAATTCATGTTGATAAAAACACTCTCCCCTTACCCTTTTCTCAAAGGGTAAGAAAGCATCAAAAGGAGGTGAGTTACAAGAAGTTCTTAGATCTTCCTCTTGCTGACATTCTGCAAAATATGCCAAAATATGCAAAATATTTGAAGGATATAGTTGCAAATAAGAACCGGTTGACTGAGTATGCTACAGTAGCACTTACTCAAGAGTGTACATCCGAGATTCAAAACAAATTGCCCACAAAACTTACAAATCCGAGTAGTTTCACCTTGCACATTACCATTGGACAAACTATTTGTACATGTGGATTGTGTGACTTGGGAGTTAGCATAAATCTTATGCCCCACATTGTGGTATCGAAAGATGGGTTTTGGAAGTCCCAAACCCACTACTATTATTTTACAGCTGCTAGATAGATCACTTGCCAGGCTAGATGGTAATATCGAGGATATTTTGGTACAAGTAGGATCATTAATATTTTTGGTGGATTTTGTAATCCTTGACTTTAAGGCTAATCCTGTGGTTTCATTTATTTTGGGATAAACTTTCTTAGCAACAGGGCAGTTACTAATTGATATAGTAGCCAAGAAAATGACAATGTGAGTGCATGATAAAGTAAAAGTCTTTGATATGTACAAGGAAATAAAACTGCCAGCTATATATGAGAAGTTGTCATCCATATCGGTTATTGACCTTTCTTCTAAATGGCAGTTGTTGTTGTCTGATGATCCGTTCAAGAAAGCTTTGATGGGTCATAATTTTATGGAGATGTGGAAGCATTAGAATTGGTTCAGGTTATGAATTTGACAGTGGTTGAGATAATGAAAGTGCCTGTCGAACCATTAAATAGGCCAATTGGTCCATCACCCAAGCCCTCTATTAAAGAAGCTCCTAACTTAGAGCTTAAGGTTCTTCCTCCTTATTTAAAATATGTTTTTCTTTGTGACCAACATACTTTGCCTGTTATTTTGTCTGTAGGATTAACAAATGTACAGCTAAAGGAAGCCATAGCAATTTTAAAAAAGAGAAGAAATGTGATTGGTTGGCAAATATCTGATATTACAGGAATCAATCCAGCATTTTACATGTACAACATTTATATGTAAGAGGGTTACAGATCGAGAGTGCAGCAACAAATAAGGTTGAATCCTGTGATAAAGGAGGTGGTTAGAAAATAAGTGATCAAATGGTTAGATAGTGATATTATATACCCATTTTTGATAGCAAATAGGTAAGCCCAGTCCATTATGTATCGAAAAAAGGAGGGATTACTGTGGTAACTAATGATGATAATGAGTTGATCCTCACACGCATGGTGACTGGGTGGAGAATCTATTTTGACTATCGGATGTTGAATGAAGCAAATCATAAAGATCAATATCCTATTCCTTTCATTGACCAAATGCTGGATAGATTGGCGGGACAAGAGTATTATTATTTTCAGTATGGGTACTCCAGCTACAATCAAATAATCATAGCACCGGAAGACCAGGAGAAGACTAATTTCACATGTCCTTACGGCACATACACATTCAGACGCATGCCCTTTAGCCTATACAATTCACCTGCTATATTTTAGAGATATATGATGGCTATATTCTCTAGCATGGTTGAAGAATTTGTGGATGTATTCATGGATTATTTCTCTGTGTATGATAAATTTTTTAAAAAGTGCTTGTAGAATCTTTACAGAGTTCTAGCTCAATGCGAAGAGACAAACTTGGAGCTAAATTGAGAAAAGTGCCACTTTATAGTTAAGGAAGGAATTATCCTAGGAAATAAAGTGTCATGTAAAGGACTCTAAGTAGATAAGGTGAAGTTTGAAGTGATTGAAAAGTTACCATATCCAGTCACAGTCAAAGGAGTACGTAGCTTTTTGGGACATGCAGGTTTCTATAGGCAGTTCATTCAAGATTTCTCAAAGATTGCTAGCCCTATGTGAAAATTATTGAAGAAAGAGGCAAATTTTGAGTTTGGGTATCATTTCCAAGCAACTTTTTAGAAACTAAAGGAGAATTTGATTGAAGCACCTATTCTGATTACACCTGATTGAGAGTTACCGTTTGAGCTGATATGTGACGCTAGTGATATTGTTGTGGGAGATGTTTTGGGTCAGAGAAAATATAAGGTATTTTTCTTAATCTACTCTGCTAGCAAAGTGTTGAATAATGCTCAATTTAATTATATGATTACTGAGAAAGAGATGCTGGCAGTGGGGTATGCATTCGACAAGTTTAGATGTTACTTAGTTGGCACTAAGGTAATTGTTCATACTGACCATGCTTCTATTAAGTATCTTGTGAACAAGAAAGATGGAAAACCTCAACTGATTAGGTGGATTCTGATACTATAAGAATTTGTTCTTGAGGTTCGAGATCGGAAGGGAGCTAAAAATTAAGTTGCTAACCACTTTTCACTACTGGAAAGTTGAAACTGTATTGTTGATGACTCTCTTAGTATTAAGAAAGAGTTTCCTAATGAAAATTTATTGTCTTTAGAGGCCATTGAGTTCCCCTGGTATGTTGATATTGTGAATTTTATAACTTGTGAGGTGTACCCTCATGATGCCACCACACAACAAAGGAAGAAATTGCTCCATGATTCATGTGCCTATATTTGGGATGAACCGTATCATTTTAAGTAGGGTCCAGATGGAGTCATTCGTAGGTGTATCTCAGAGGCTGCATATTCAAAAGTTCTTGAAGATTGCCACTCATCTCCTTATGGTGGACACCACGGGGGTGAGAGGACTGCTGGAAAAGTGCCACAATCAGGTTGTTTTTGGCCTACGTTGTTTAGGACTCCATTACTTTTGTGAAAAATTGTGATCAATCTCAAAGGTTGGGTACTATATCAAGGCATCATGAGATACCCCTTAATAATATTTTAGAAGTCAAAGTCTTTGACGTTTAGGGGTTCGATTCCATGGGCCTATTCCCACCTTCAAAAGGAAATTTATACATACTTGTAGCGGTTGACTATATCTTTAAATGGGTGGAAGTTGTGGCAAGTCCAACTAATGATGAAAGAGTGGTGCTGAAATTTTTGAAGAAGAACATATTTTCTAGATTTGGTATACCTAGAGCGATAATTAGTGACGGAGGTACGCATTTTATCAACACTTGGTTAAAAAATCTTCTTGCTAAATATGGTGTTAGGAACAAGGTTGCTATTGTGTACCATCTGCAAACTAGTGGACAAGTTGAGGTGTCCAACCAAGAGATTAAGTAGATACTTCAGAAGACTATGAATAGGCAGAGAAAAGATTGGGCTGAAAAGTTAAATGATGCACTTTGGGCTTATAAAACAGCTTATAAGACGCCCATTGGGACTTCCCCATATCTCTTGGCTTATGGTAAAGAATGCCATTTGCCTGTGGAGTGGAACATCAAGCATATTGGGCCATGAAAAAGCTGAATCTTGAGATGACTGCTGCAGGAGAAAGACGATTATTACAGCTGAACGATCTTGATGAGTTTAGATTTTATGCCTATGAAAATACCAAACTATAGAAGGAGAAGACCAAGAGATGGAATGATAAACAAAGTGAAGAGAGAGTATTTGAAGCAGGAAAACTCGTTTTATTGTTCAATTCAAGGTTTAAGTTGTTCCCTGGTAAATTACGATAGAAATGTTTGAGATATTTTGGGGTGGTGAGAATGACGCCTCATGGAGTTGTGGAATAAACATAAGACGGATAAGTTCCTAATAAATGGATAGTGTGTAAAACATTATTGGGTTGATTATCTGGATAAGCATAAGGAGTCTATCACCTTTGCTGAGGGATAGGACTGAGTTGGGTCATGCCAAGACGTAAAATAAGGAATTATGTGGGAGGCAACCCACGAATGTAATGTAATAGGTAGTTTAATTTTAAGTAGTTGAAGAACAAAAAGAAAAATACGAAAAAGATGTCTCGTGCCATGACCAAAAATAAGGTGCTAGGTGCTATTTTTACTTATGTGATTTTGTTATTTTTGATTAATATGCAGAAATAAAGAACTTGGTGGAGAAAGAGAAGATGATGAACATGGGACTTTGAGTAAGTATATATGTGATACATGGTCAGAAAAAGGTAAAGGGTAAGTAAATATATAATAAGGTATAGGAAATTTAGCCTTAGAAAATTTTTAGGATGCAATTTCCTGTGGCTCGACGCTATCTTGGCGCATCGCATCGAGGTGCACCAGTTCCACACTTAGAAAAATTTTCTAATGCTATTTCCAATGGATTAACATGATTCTCATGCATCGCGTTGACCTTCAATGCATTATACGATGCTTCACGTCATTGCTCATGAGGTTACACTTAGATAAATTTTTAGGGAAAAATCCAGTAACACGACGCGAACTCAACGCGTTACGTCGAATGCCAATCGCGATACTTGACGTGTCATGTCAACCCTTTATTTCTGGGTCACCTCTATAAATATAACCTTAACCCATTCCACAACTTACCTAAACCTAGCACCGCCATAACCATTTTTTTCTCTCAAGTAAAAAAGCAATTCCCACATTTTTCTTCATCAAGTCAAGAAGGTAAGTCATGTATTATTTTTATTCTCTGCTCAAAATTTCTTTATATGGTAAACAATGCTTAGAATGCTAAATAGTTAGTGATAAAGAGCATGACTTGGTTTTATTTTGTGAACTTGAGATGATAAATGACATGTTGCGGTGAATTAGTGATAATAATTGTGGAGGTTGGGAGTTTTGTTTGAACAAAATTTTGTAGATCTATGGTGGTGGACTATTGAAACATTGTTGACTACTCTTAATTCTTGTGGTGTACTTGTATGAATGACTATAAGATGTGTAAGGATTAGAGTGTTTATGTGAGTACTAAATTAATAAAGTGAACTTTCAAATTAACTTAGTTTCTAAACAAATGAGTTGCTTTGCTGAATCATGGGGGAAAGTTTAATGAATTAGGATGTGTCCGATGCACTACGTGATAGAAACTAATTGTAGGGTGAATAACCATGTCACAATACCTTAGTGGTAGTTATGCATGACTAAAGTGAGTGTTAAGAAAAAAGGATAGAGTGCTCATGATTGAAGATGTTTATGTGCAAATTGAGAAGTCATTAGTGATTGATGCTTAAAGTGTGCACAGTAACAACTCCGAAATACATTTTTTTGCTTACTGTGGGATGATTAATTATCAAAATTATGAATTAGGGAGGGAAAGTCTGAGTACCCTAGTGCATTTCATAAACAAATTTGTGCTAGCAATTAGGTGTGGAGTAAATTTCACACTTAATGGTGGCCAAATTTGAATGGGCTTATTTTATATGTTTGTGGGCTATTATGTTTAATAGGTACAATGTCGAGCGGCCACCAACCAAAAAGCAAAGGTAAAAATACAGCTGGACCATTTGAGCCTAGGTACAAGAGGAGTCGTGAAGCTGACCAGGTACTACAACCCCACATGTTCCTAGGGAGCGCAAAAGAGGTTTGGAACTAAGGTTGTAGCTGCGGTAGGATGAAAGTGGTACTCGCAACACAAAGAGCCAAAATATTCAGCTGATCATTTTATCAATAGGGAAACTTTCATGAAGGAATATCCTTCAATGTTGAGAAAATAGAGGCCCACCATATGAATTTTCTCTTCAAGCAGCCGGGTCCATGCAACTTAAGCTTAGTTTGGGAATTCTATGCAAATTGGAACTCGAAAGATTCTGAGGTTGAGGTACGTGTTCATGTAATAACTTTTACTACAAACACTGCTAATGAGTTGTTAGGTGCACCCTATATGGATCCAAAGCCATTATAGACAATGATCATTGAGCTCCTTTATCAATATATCTGTCATCTCCTGTGGGGCACCCGATATATAGCATGGTGGATTTACTACAAAGAGGGAGGTACGTATGTTTCACTTTCTTTTGCTAACTTGAACATAGAGGCACATTTATGGGCCAAAATCATCTATGCCTACCTGCTTCATGGGAAACATATGACAGAGGTAACCCGTGATTGGGTGTGTCTTATTTATGCCTTGATACGTAATGGTGTAGAGGTGAATGTGGGTACTATTAATTTTTGGGCAATAAAAAAGGCCTAATTTTAGGAGGTAGAAGATATGGATTTGGTGGATCGCTGACAAGATTTTTGAGGCAACATAGTATGCTTGAGGAGGATGCAGACTATTTACCGCTTGTGGGTGACAGACTACTTGATATTTCTCGCACTAAGGGAACAACTCCTCATAGTATAAATTTGACTATGAAAAGTGTAATGCTCATGCTGATGAGATCACGGCCCATATGTATGGGCTGACGATGCTGCAGTTGAGGATTGAGGGGTGTACGCCCACCCAACAGGAGATTCGTATTGTGGAGCTTGACTACCAATAGGGACCTCATGCTCGGACTTTGCTATGTATTGGCCTAGATTTTAATAAGCTTGTAGAATATGATGTCCCTACAGATGAGAAGAGATGCATGGCCTATTTCGATGATGAGTCTGAGGAGAAAGAGCAGTCTGATAATGGTCACTCAGGTGATGATTTTGGTGATGATAATGTTGATCTTAATGATGTGATGGACAGGGTGACATTCAACTAAGAAGGGAGTACTATCCATCCTGCTTTATGCTTAATTGATAGCACTGAGATAGTGCTATGTTTAAGTGTGGGGTGGTGGTTGGTCGTTAATCATCTTCATTTTCATCTCTTTTATTTATATCTGAAAAATATTGGTTGTGTGGAATAAAAATTTTTTATTTATATTTTTATGTTGTATGGGTTATAAGTTGACAATATTACCCTCTTTGGCAATTTAGTTTAAAAGTATTTGCTTTATTTGCAGTATTTTATTTTCACCCTTTGTGGTAAATTTTTAGATTACGAGTATTATGTGTGCCCTTTTTTATAATTTTCATTATGCAACGTCATAGCTAAGAGCCTTCCCCTATGATAGATGGATGACGATCATCTTAAGGGGGGTGCGTCTTTAGAAGCTAAGAACATAATAGAACCCTGATTGCTACCTGTGAAAAATGCGGTGTGCTGAAAAAATGAGATATTTTTAAATGTAAGTCCCAATAAGTGTAGTTTGGTTTGATTGTCTTAATGTTGAATTTAATAAAGTAAAATATCGGAACCCGCAAGGATCCAACTTGATTTTTAGCATGCACAATGTGAGTGAGTGTCTGTTTATATTCTACATGTATAGGAATGACTAGAACTTGCCAGATGTGTTTACAAAGAAAAATAAAGTGTGTTAGGTATAGGAAGTGATTTAGGCATTTCGTTGTTAACTAAATTTTATGTATGACCTTAGTTAAACCCCGTTGAGACTATAGCCTGGCTTCTTTGCTAGCCTCATATGTAGCCGAATCCTTTCTTTGATAGACCTTAATTTGATCCATATTTCCTAAGCACTTTAATACGAATAATGGAATAAGGGGGAATGTGAAGTACAAAGATAGAAAAAGGTGAAAGTGAAGCTCTAGAGAAGTGATTTGCACATTTAATTATTACGGGTAGGAGTAGAAAATAATATGTTATGAAAATTGCAGTTTTTGTTACCCGGTTATAGTGTTACAATGAACCTATTTTGGGCCTGGTCCTTTAAGGACAATGTGCACCTCAACTAAGGCAAATTGCTTAGGTTGAGGGTGGCTACTATAGGGGTGCGTAACGAGAATTGGGATAAAAAGAAAAAGCTGAAATATGAATGATGATGTAAGAAGAAAATACTCCTACTATAGTGTTGTTAATGTGCTTAGAAAAATCTAGGTGAAACAATAAAATGTGTAAAGCTAATGAAATGAAATATTTGGTTGACAAAATGTGATTTTGATAAAAGGTAGTTATGTATTGAAGTGCTAAGGGAGATTAGTCACTATTTCAAACATCCGACTGTTAGTGGAGTAATAAACTAAGGGCAAGACTATGGTTCATCTCCCATTATGTATGAATTCTTTGTGAGAGCGAGTGATTGAATTTTAATATTCCTCTCTTGATTAAGATTGTTAAATTGTGAGTGATATGGGGAAATCTCTCTTGTTGTGAGGGTGCAAGCAGATGAAAGTCCGGATTACTTATTGAGTTGCCAGATTACGTGCTTGTTTTGAGTTTGTAAATAAATTGATTGTCACTGTTGGGACATTGAAGTATGAAATAAAGGTTCCTATGCCCAATGCTAGCATGATTCTTGGGTGGTGATTAAATGGTTTGGTGATTGCGATGCTTGAAGTTGTTCGATGACGAATAAGGTTTTAAGTGTGGGGTGGTGATCTTGGGCATATTTAGATGTCCAAACACCATTATTACACATAGTTAGAATTGTTTTGAGAATAAAAATTGTGCTAATTATATTGAAGTGTGAGTTAAATTGTGTTTCGTGGCTAACCGATATGATTAGTAATACAGGATTAATATTCAATGGATTTGGAAGAAAATTGGATGCACATAATGAAGAGACGAAATATCATGTGGATCAAAGTCAAAAACATATGAGAATTGACGAGATGAAAGAGAGGAACTGGAGAAAAATTCCAGTGACTAGACGCGATCTAACCGCGTCGCGTCAACTGGAAAGATTTGTGCCTTAGCAAAAATTTGAAGAAAAAGTTCCATAGCATCGAAGTGATGTCAACACGTTGCGTTTATGCATAAGTTTTGTGACTTAGAGAATTCTATGAGTTCAACTTCCAGTGCATCAACGCGATGTCAATGCATCGCGTCGATGCTTAAAGCTTTGACACATAGCAAGATTTTGAGGAGCAAATTCCAGTGACACGATGTGATGTCAACGCATCGCGTTATGTGGTGAAGATTTTGAGTTAGTTTGATTTTCAACGATGACTTCCAGTAGGGCAACGCGATGTTGATGTGACGCGTTGGCTGGATCAATGCGATTAGAGACGTATCATGTCATGGCTTCAGATCTGGTGAAATTTTCCCATGTATAAAAGGAACACGTGAGAACAATTCCAAAAATTTTTGGAAAGCATAGCAGCGGTGAAAAAACATACAATTATTCTTTTAGGGTTCTTATTATTTCTTTTGAACTTCTTTACTATAAGACTAATTTGGGTATGATTAATTACTTGTTTTTTTATGTTTACAATTCTTGTTTTAGGGTTCTTATTAGTTCTTTTGAACTTCTTTACTATAAGACTAATTTGGGTATGATTAATTACTTGTTTTTTATGTTTAATTCAAACATGAGTGGCTAAATACCCTTGTTCTGGGTTGAGGTCAATAACATGATTACTCTTTGATATTCTTTATAATAGTTTGTTTTTGGATTATCACATGGGTTGTTCATAATTTCTTGAGCTTACTATTTTAATGCTTTTCCACCATTAGAATAAATTAATATTTCTATGTGAATCCGGGTGGAGAATCGTAGATTAGAACGAGGAAATTAAGGAGCAAGGTTCTTATGCTTTTATAAAATAAGGGGTATGAATTAGCATCTAGGATAGGGATATACCTAGAAGCCTTGTTTGGTTCAATTCCAAGAAGAATACTTAATGAATCTAGAAGAATTATTGTATCTTTGCGGGAGTTGTAGCTGCAACATTCAATAGATACAAGATTATAGGTCGGGAGATCAAGATAGTTGACTAAACCTTGTGAACCAACAACCCGATAATCAATTAGACTATTATAAGAATAGAGTTTGTATGATTATTCGAGAAGCCTCAACCCTGGAATTCTAATCATAACTGTTTACAACCGTTGCTTTCTTTGCTCTAGTCATAAAATTTTATTTCTTGTTTATTAATTCATATTTTTATTCTCAAATTGAAAATCATATTTATACTATAAAACACCTAATACTCATTGTCTGAAACTAAAAGTTGGTTAAATTTCTAGTTGTTTATTCCTGGTGGAAACGATATTTGATCATCTAAATCATTGTATTACTTGAACGATCACGTGCATTTGCGTGTGCATCTGAGTCAAAACGTTAAACCACTTAGGGGACTTACATGTTCCCCACAAGAATAAATATTTAGCCTTTTACCTTTTCAAATAATGTAAACCAATTCCATTAATGCATTCACTTGAGAGATCTCTGTGTTCCGCAAGGTTTTAAAAGTAGACCAACCATGACCACAAAAACCTTTGCCCTTTAATCCATTCCAAACCATTTTATAACATGTGAAACATTTAAAGAATTAATATCATTTAAACCATTTAAGATATGCAAAACCATACAAATCCATTTAAGGTTCCATTATCAAACCAAACCATGCAAGAAGTCCAATAAAAGTTCAACAATAGAGTAAGAATATTCTTTAAGTCATTTCATCAAATATGTTGAAGGCATACCTTCACCAAGACCAAAACGAATGCATAAAACACCATAATTAGGGTTAATCAAGAAACATTTGTTAAATTACAACCAACCAATAACCATATATGCAAACCATTACCAATATGTAAAAACATAGTTTAAACAAATACCAAACCATATGCATCAAGACCCTCAACATATATTATAAAAACCCCCATTCATGATTCATAATACAATGTTTAAAACATAATACACATGCCTTTAGTTATAAATAACAACGAGGGAAGAGAACATGCCTTATACATAAAAATTCACGAAAGAAATCTCAACCTTTGAGCCCTTTGAAGAACACATGAAGAAACACTAGCCTCTAATCTTCAAGAGTAAGTTTGAGAGAGTATTTGAGGTGTTTTTATCCTTTAACAAGTGTTTTGGAAGGCCACCAAGGGCTATATATCATGAGGACATAAGAGTATTGGGAGTAGGAAAGGTCCAAACTAACCTTGACTTAAAATTTTAAATGAGTCATATTCAGGGGTACGATTCCCCTTTACCATCCATACCCTAGGGTATGAGTGGTACCCCAATTCATACCTAAACATTGACATGACCTTACCTACTAGTTTCTATAGGACTCCATCTCTCTAACTCATACCTAAGGGTTTGAGTGATACCCCCAATCATATCCACCAGTCGTACCAAGGGCAGACTCCATAAGACCCAGAAAATCATGCACCATACGAATTGTCCTATACCACTCGTATGCTCCTATATGAATCGTACCCTAGTGAGTCATATCTTAGGTTGTAGTCAAGCCAACCATGATTCCTATGGTATGATTAAAACACTAAGATACCCCACAAGTTGTATTTAACAGTACGATTGAACCATTAAGATACCCCACAAGTCATATTCAAAGGTACTATTGGTACCCTTGAGTCATACCAAGTCAAAAGGAAAAAAACTTGAGAAATTTTGCAAGGGTTCAAGACTTGGGGTATTTAAAGTATAACCCATTATCATCTAACTAACATGTACACATATACATCACTACCCATAACTAATTTACCCCTTAGTTCAACATAATTCCAAGACTAAAAAAATTTAGCTACTCATGAAGAAAAGAGTGAAACATATACCAAATGGGTTTTTCAAGGCATCCATTCTTCACAAATACCAAAATCAAAATATCCACATTAAATTTACAATTCTTACCCAATTTAGGGTTTTAATTTCAAATTCAAAGTATCGCTAGCTTCTATAATGCCCAAAATGGGAAAGAGTTCTAAGATTTTAAAGGATTTTGGGTCGGCTGCTAAAAATTATAAAACTTCCCCTAAGCTAAGTACCACGTGACCGAGATAGTACAAGATTCACCACGATCGTGGCTAGCTCGACTGTATGTAGACCAATGTGATCGTGGTTGCTAACCGTCTTGACTAGCCACGATCTCAGCCCTCAGTCCATGATCATGGTAACTTAGGCTTATTTTTACTCTAGGTTTTTCAGCTACACTTCCTTTCTCCTCTTTTGAACCATTTTAGTTCAACTCCACATCTTTCCTTCTCATAATTTGTATGCTTACAAAATATGAATATTAGTGCATTTAATCATACATAGGTCAATTTTATTCATTCTAAAGATGGTAATGTGGATGAATGTCGAGTGTAAATGAGTGGTAATTCACCACTCATCACTTGTACGACTGACGCATAGGGTACCTACCTTGAGAACCACTGCCTCTGAAGCATGATCTACTATGGCTACCACTGAAACTACCCTGATATCAAGACCTTTTATCGCTTCATCTTTGGGCCACATGATGCATCTCTGCTATAACCTGAGCATGATTAAAAACTATAACAAAAAACTTACCCCCAATAACTAAACTCTTTGTAGACATGTGAAAAGATAGTCTTAATCCTAAAAAAAAGTAACAGATGCTCTCATACTCAGTAGTCAAAACAGAAGTAGCATGCCTAGCCAACTTATAAAATCGAACCTTATAGTCCATAATAGTCAAGGAGAACTGCTCCAACCTCAAAAGTGATCCCTTAGATGATCACTAAGACTATGAAGCATATACTTCTCCATGAAGATCTCAGAGAACTAAGTCCATGTCAGAGCGGGACATCCAACTGACTTGAAATCAGTATGACCTCTCCATCAATGTCAAGTTTCAAAGTCTAAGTGAAAAGTAGCGTAATCTACACCACGAGTATAAACTAGGCCAAATTTATCATTTACCTCACAAAAAAGCAAGAACTTATATGCATCATATACCGGTGCACTGGAAAACCTAAGTAGAGCCTATCTTAAGAATATATTAAGCATCTTTATCTCCTAAAAATACATAATAGGTTGGGCACCTACCGACTGAGCAATTACGGGGTTGGAGGGACTGTAATTCTAGGAGCCGCAGTAATAGCTTGCGCCCCCACCTCTGTAAACTTTAAACCACAGACTATGCACTATTAGACGGTGTACGACAAACAAATCCAAAAAGTTGAACCAAATCATCCCTAAGAACTAAAGATGAAATAAACCCCAAGGAAGCCTGGGCTGGTCCCTGGCCCACCGCTGGCTGAGGTGGAAGAATTTATCTTTGGAGTAAGAATAGGGTCTGGTGAAGGCCCCCTATCCTTGACCCTAGTTGAGGATGTATCTCTAGGATATCCACAACCTCTAGGTCATCCATAAACTGCAACACAATCCCTAGGCTCCAACTCGGGATCTTTGTCTCATGTAGCGGTAGTATGTGTACAAGCCATCTGCAAGAGAGTGAAACCAAAGAAATTCCTTAGAAACCAACTCAAATTCTTAGCACAAATGAGTGAAAGGAGTGAACAACTCTTAAGAATATCTTGTAGCGTACTAAATAGAAGTAAAGGACATCATCGTTCTTATCAGCGGGACTCTACTTAACATTTACTCTTGTACCAGTAATACTGGTGAATCTAGGCTCTGATACTAAGTTTTCATAACTTGATTAAAGAGTCATAATGGCACCTACTTTGTCCTGCAAGTAGGCAATCCAAATCAAAGCTAGAAGCTAGAAGAAATGGGATAATTTGGTAGAAAATAGCTTTCAAATCAGAGATCAATAACTAAAGTCTTATAATAATAATAAGGCAGAATAGTAGTCTAAAAGATCAATAAAACATCAGCCAGAATCCCACGACCTTGTAGTGTGTACAAGAGTTGCTACAAAGGGAATACAAGTACTAAAATAGTCAGATATAAATTCTTCTCAAATATGAAAAGACCAGACACAGATAATAGAAGGAAAAAGGGCAACTATGACTCCAAGAGCTCACCTTATCTCTGAAATAAACTCAGTATGAATCTCACATTAGCGATGGCCATTAGTACTCGGATAAGGCACAAAAGTATAGTATGGGTACCAAACTACAGGTACTCAGAAGGCATCATTGACCAACTGAGCTAAATCATTATATAAATATGATAAAGATGAGAGAAAAATAAGCTAAGCTAAGTAAAACGACAAACCTGGAAATAAGCTCCAACATTGTAAATAATCCAAAATAAGCATAATATGAAAGAAACCATTATTAATACTACAAGACTGGGCCCCAAAAACAAGTAAGTGTGAAAAAAGTAAATAACCCAATGCGGGTTCCCATAAGCCTAAAGGGTATAATCAAAGGAAAGAAAATAACTGAACTTTTATAATTTTTATTGAATACCAAGTCATGACCATTAATCCATCCACACTGTATCACTTCATAAAATAAACTCTCAATGTTGGACTCAAAATAGAACTATTATCTTTGTCATCCATATTATTATTTGTCGAAATTTAACTGGAACTCATCTCATTAATATCATCATTAATTATCGTACTTGAACTGAGAATCAATATTAATAACCACAAAGTTTGTCTCAGAATTAGCACAATCTCCCAAGTACCCAACTAACATAAATATCAGATGTCTAAACTCCTTAGAATCTGAAATAAGAATTTTGAGGGTATAATATACGTATAGAATTTTACATCCGCTAACATAAATCGGGCCCTAAAGTAGGCCAGAGGAGCCCACTTTCAATCCTTAAAATTTGTTCTAAGGAAAATTCTACCCTGGACTAGGCTAAGGTATCTATATTCACTTATGGATGTTAAACAACAACAACAAACCCAGTATATTCCCACATAGTGGGGTCTGGGGAGGGTAAAATGTATGCAGTCCATACCACTACCCCCAAGGAAGTAGAGAGGTTGTTTCTGATAGATCCCCCGCTCAGACAAAAAGACAACAATCAAAGTAATCATAAATCTTGAAACAAGGAGAAAACACAGATGAATAATATGCATAAAGAAATATTATAAACTAATAAACCAAAGGCACTAGGAGCTCTACCTTATGCACAATGCCCTATGACTACTAGCGACGCTACACCATAACACTACTAACTATTGTTTATGACTCATCTGCACGCACTAGCCCTTTATCCTAATATGCGTCCTCCAAACATTCTTATCTAGGGTTACATTCTCAGTAAGATATAACTACCCCATGTCACATTTAATCACCTCTCTTCAATATTTCTTCGACCACCCCCTACCCCACCTGAAACTCTCCAAGGCAGATCTCTCACTCCTATGAACTGAGGCATCTGTGCCCCTCCACATCACATGCCCAAACCATCTCAACCACACTTCCCACATCTTTTCTTCCACTGATGCCACTCCCACCTTTTCTCGAATAGTATCATTCCTAACTCTGTCACTCCTAGTAAGTCCACACATCCACTGTAACATCCTCGTATATACCACCTTTAACATTTAAATATGTGAGTACTTGACTGGTTGCTTTATACAGCATAGCCAGATGGACTGCAACTCTATAGAATTTACCTTTAAGCTTGGGAGGCACCTTCTTATTGCAAAGAACCCCCAAGGAAAGCCTCCATTTAATCCATCCTGCCCCAATATATTGAGAGACATCCTCATCAATATCTCTATTATCCTAAATCATAGACCCAAGATACTTGAAGCTATCCCTCTTACAAACCACCTGGGAATCCAATTTCACTACTATCTTGTCCTCCTGCGTCTAGTCATTAAAATTGCACTCCAAGTACTACGTCTTGGTCCTATATAGACTGGACCCTTTAAACTCCTGGGTTTGTCTCCAAACCTTCAATTTATCATTAACACCTCCTTATGTCTCATCAACAAAAACTACATCACCTGAAAAAAGCATACACCAAGGCACCTCTTCTTGACTAGGACACATCAACACAACCATCACCAAGGTAAATAAAAATAAACTGAGAGTTGATCCCTAATTCAACCCTATCAAGATAGGGAAATATTCTAAATCCGCTCTCACTGTCCTCACTCAAGTCTTCTCTCCGTCATACATATCCTTAATCAATCTGATTCAAGCTACCAAGACCTCCTTACCTCCAAGCATCTTCAAAGAACCTCCCTAGGTACTTGGCCGTACACTTTTTCCAAGTCGATGAACATTATGTGCAAGTCCTTCTTCCTCTCCCTATACTACTCCACTAGTCTCCATCCAAGTGAATTGCCTTGGTCATCGAGAAACAAAGCATAAATCTAAATTGATTCTCCAAAATAGCCACGATCCTCCTCAACCTCTGCTCAACCACCTTTTTCCAAATTGTCATTATGTGAATTGACAACTTAATACCCCGGTAGTTATTGCAGCTCTAAATATAACCCTTGAGATTATATAAAGGAATCATCGTACTCCATTTCCATGCCTCGGGCATCTTTCCCATCTTTAAAATATTGTTAAACAATTTCGTGAACAACCTTAAACTTGCCCTAGTAGTATACTTTAAAAAATACACCAAAATCTCATTAGTCCCCGTCGCCCTACCCCTTCGCATTATGCAAATATCCTCTCTGACCTCTTACACCTTCAAACACCGACAATAACTAAAATCACTACATTTCTCTGACTATTCAAATTCCCCTAGCATAATGTCTCTGTCCCCTCGTCATTCAAAATTCTATAATAATATGACTGCTATCTTTTCTTAATGTGAACGTCCTCTACTAATACAATGCCATCTACCCCCTTAACGCACTTCACTTGATCAAGATCACAACCCTTATGCTACCTAGCCTTAGCAAGCCTATCAAATGTCTTTTCTCTACCTGTCTTCTCTAGTCCCACATACAAGATCTCAAACGCTGCTATCTTAGCAGTTTTAACTGCTAAATTAGCCTTTTTCCTAGCTAACTTATACTCTTCCCTATTAAGCCACTATTTCTCTTTATCCTTACTCTCAACTAAGTTAGCGTAAGCTACCTTTTTATCCCCTACCTTTTTTTTAACTTCTCTATTCCACCACCAGTCCCCCAATGTTGTCTAGACTAGCCCTTTGAGACACCTAACACCTCACTAGCCATCTCTTTGATGAAACAGGCTGCCATATCCTATATCCTAAACATTACACCCCTACACTCCTACACCCACATCCCCACCACTTTTTTTCTATCCCCAGTACACTAGTCGGGGTCAAGCCACCTCACTTAATTCTTGGTCGACCCTATCCACCCCTACTCTTTTTGCCCTTCTTGATAATAAATTCCATCACCAGAAGCCTATACTGGGTCACAAGATTCTCACCTGAAAAATAACCTTACTATCCTTACACCACGCTTTATCCCTATTCCTAAGCAGCAAAAAGTCAATCTAATTCTTGGCTATCTTGCTTTGAAAGGTAATTTGATAATCCTCCATCTTTCAAAAAGCTTGAATTCACCACCACAAACCCAAAATCTCTCATAAAATCCAAAAGAGCAGCTCCCTAATCATTCCTAACCTTGAAACCAAAGCCTTCATGCATAATATAATAGCCTCTTGGAAATGACCCGATATGCCCATTAAAATCCCCTCCATTAAAAATCTTCTCCAAGCTAGGGATGCCCCTAACAACCTCATCTAAAACCTTCAAAAGTCTCTTCTTCTCCTCCTCGCGTAAAAGCCCACTTATGGTGCATAAGCACTACAGATGTTCAGAGTAAACCCCCCAATGACCAACTTAATAGTCATCAACTAATCACTAACCCTCTTAACCTCCATTACCTACCTCCTAAGTTCTTCGCCTACTAAGATACCCACTTTATTTCTACACCTCTCACTACTTAAGTACCATAACTTGTACCCATTCACATCTAATGCTTAAAACCTACCCATTTGGTCTCCTGAAACAAAAAATACTTTTGTATTTTAAATAAGTCATAATTATCCCTAAGATAGAAATTCCATCCAAAACATGTGTAACTAAGTCAATTCAACCTAAATTACAATTTCTTAATAGGCTATAGAGTCCAAATAATACTAATTATGCTAATTATACTTCCAATACCTAAATCCCATACCATATCTTGTATAATAGTATAATTATACTATGAATTGACTCAATCAATAAAGAAGGTAAACCTAGCATACCTAGATGTTGATGAAAAGCCTAAAAAGTATGCTAAACCAATTATTTCCCTTTTTGAGAAGCTTCCAAAAGATGTCATGCTATAATAATCATAATCTAGTCGTCAAAACAAGAATAATGATACACACATTGCACTATTGTGCTTTTACTCCAAAATACATAAAAATCCCATATGGGGCCAACTTTGGGAATCATACTTTTGAATTCAACAAAACGCCCCTCAATGCTCAAGGAATATTTACCCCAAAGAATAGGTGAATTTCAAGATCTAATTATTCTACAATCAACCCACTAATATTCTAGGGATATTGGAAAAAGATGAAGGATTTAATCATAAAATTGTAGTAAGCTTACAACTAATTCAGAGAGGAAATAGGTAATTTAAATTCACAAATGCTACTAAATCACCTGCCAATGACTCTCCAAAGTTTTTACACTTCATAGGGTTCCACACTCTTTAAAGTGGGTGAAAAATAGGAGAACTCAAGCTAAGGTAGGGAATTTATAGTGTTTCAAGGTATCCAAGTGTCGCTTAAGCTAAAACTGGAGAGCTTAAGCGGTAGTTCCTTATGAGACCAAGTGTTTCTTTAGTGAGACATGCCTAATCTGCACACTATCTCTTAAGTGTCCATTTCTTAAGTGCCAAAGGTATCACTTAAGTAATACCTATAGGGAAATGCCATGTCACTTAAGTGTCCCAATGGGAGCTTAAGCGATACACCAATACTAGTTGAGACTTGGAGATTTCCAAGTTTTCACCAACCCCTTAGGATTCAACCAGAATCTCATATATGCAAATGAACTATGCTACCCTCTCAAATTCAATATTTTAGATTCAATGGTGCAATTAAAACTTTCATTTGAAGTTGTTTTGATGAAAAGCAGATCCTACACCCATGTTCCATTTTTAATAACTTCTAGCTAATAGCCTGAAATGAGTCTAGAAGCCTTTGGACCTAAACCAATAGTTCACCATTCCTAAATACAGTGTTCTAGAGATGTTAGAATTGTTAGAATTGGCATATGAGCTTGTTTGACTATAGTTATCCGATAGTCAATTGTAACTAGCGAAGACTTAAAATAAGGAATTGGCTCAAAAAACTAATTGAACTACCCGGTAACTTATCCATCAGTTCTAGAAAGTCAGAAATAGCTTGGGGCGACTGTAGGAATGCTTTAAATGAAAAAAATAAGTGAAAATGAAAAAAATTACTTGGAGGGTCATTACAATAGTAGGGGCGAGTATGATCCACTTGTACTAAATAGTATCATAGACCAACTAAGCAAAGTAGAAAAAGGTATATAACTACAAACTATAAGCAAGTCACCTGTAGTCAAAAAATGTCCCAAATAATAGTTGGCACCATCTCCACTTATAGTTCTAAATATAGAACATAAGCAAGAAGGTAGGTACACAAAAGAAATAGAATAGGTATACTTTACATAACAGAGTGTATGATCATTAGGATGTAATTGAGGTTATCGCATACCGTTCGTATGCACCTACTGAGCCTCAGCACTTCCAAGTAGGATCCATGGGAGTTCGAAACCCATAGACTTTCTCAATACTCAATCCCAATCTCAATATCCAAACCTCCTCTGTGACTTGTGGACTACGATAATGGGTATTGTAAAAAAATATCTCATTTTATCTAAATTGATGTTGCCTCAATAGTATTAATGTCACACAAATGTATGTATGAGATAAGCTCATAATCTACTCAATATATCAACCTTTATGATTTAGCATAAGCAATGTACCATTGGGATGTATATGCATGTAAGACATCAATGATACCATATTTACCCTAACATGGGTATTTATATTATGAATGGAGCAACCAATGTATAAATGAGATCAATAATATCAAATACTGTTCCCATATGGGCACACAATAGTATTAACTCAATTTCCATGATTAATTAACCATACATATTATATATATATATATATATATATATATGTATATATACACAATTAACTACCCAACCTAGTATTAATAAAGTTTTTCATTACCTACCTTGCAACATCAATATCCAAGCCTTAAGACTTTTAATGTAGAGTATTCTCCTTTAATTCACCTTTTGAGTATTTCAATTTTTTATTGAATACCCATTTTGTGTTCATTTACTCTGTATAGTTCTTGAAATGCTCAATTTTTATTAAAATACTCTTTAATTTCTTAGACAGTTGGACTGATAAGATAATTTTCACAAAACCTAAAGAGAAAAGGAACAAGCAAAGCTAGAATTTCCAACTATAGCAAAGGAAAAAAGGTAAGTTGATGTTGCATGAATTGAATGATATAAAAATCCAGATAAAACATCTTCTTTCAATACTTTCCTTAGGCTACTTTTTGTTGTTCTTGCTATTGTAGCTGGTCTCGCCATTGAGATGAGGAGTTCTGCATTTGTGATAATTTCATCTTCTTAAGACAGGTATATAGTATAAGCACTTTAAACTTCAATAGTTATAAAAATTAAGCATGTGCTTCTTTGGTACTTTGAAACACTTTTTACTCTAAAACAATTCTCGTGCTGGCTATTCATGAAATGCTTTTTTATTAAAAATGGGATTTTTTGCCTTGTTTGGATTGTTTCACTTGGATGGATAGACGCTATATCCAGTCAATTTTCAATATCAAAATTTTGTTTTTTCTTTCCATTTAAGTTGATTTTAATGTTGCCCTTGATCGTATAGGGATAATATATGGATTGTCTATCTGTTTGTGGTGTTGTATTTAGTATACCTCAATAATATATGTTCGTTCTTTCTTGAGATGTTAGAGCCTTTCCAATACAACTTGTATATTAATGCTCCTAGCATCTAACAAGGATTTTTAATCATAATTTTATTTAGCTTGATATGTGGTTTTGGGTCTGGTAGGGACAGATGAATGGATAGTAGTATCCCTTTTAGTTTTCTTATACTTTTTCCTCTTACCCAAGGGGATAGGCTATATTGCCTTTCCATTTTCTGAACATCTTTTTAAAGTTAATTATCAAATTGAATTTTCTCATTCACCTACTGTTATATCTTCTCTTTATATTAATGTTCCTCCTCCATAGGCATATCTTTTTTCTCTGAGTGCAATTTTATAATCACTAGTAACATCAATCATATGTATCTTAGAAGCGTGTGCTTTATTTTGTAAGGGACAATTATTATCCTAGTCATAAAGAAGACTAGATTTTTTTTGTAGTTGTACTTCTTGCATTTGCTTTTCTTGTCCTTTTAATATTGTCCCTCCATTTCTTACTAAGTAAAAATATGGACTTACTGTTAAATAAGTTGGATTTCATGATATGGTCTAATTGTCTAGTATCTTCCACACTAGTAATTATAATTTGCTCTTTATAAACTTTTGGTAATTGTGGCTAGCGAGCTTGGCCATCTGTATCAAGATGAGAACATTATACATTTTGTGACAGTGTAGCTACATCCTACATATCCACTGTAACTCTATTAGTGTCAATAGAAATGTCTCCAATATGAATTGTATTAGAAATAACATGCAGAGTACTTTCATAAACTAGATCATCTTCCTGGTCTCTCTCTTTCTCTTGTGAGATATCCTCTACTACATGATTGTCACTTGTGTGTTGATGTTGTGTATTACCTTCATTTGTGATGGTCTCAAATTGAAATATTTGTTGAAATTGATACACCTTGGGTGATTTAGGTCTCTAGATTTGCTGCTACTGAGGAAGAATTTATCTCACGTGACATGCTTTCTCTGTTTATTGTTCCAAATTTGAGTAGGTAAAAATTATATTAATGAGGCCTGTGTATATTTGAAACTGGTCATGTTTATCTATTTCCATCAAAACAAGCTTTTAAATATCTTTTCTCCTATAATTTTGACAAGCCATTACATCATCAAAGAATGAAATAAAGGAACAACTCAACCCATTATAAATAGTTGAGACTGGTTATCAAACACCCATTTACCTGAAATGATTTGCATCTGGATAATGGGTTCAACTTAGGGTTTTCCCAATTTCCTATAGCCTAATCTCTCTAGCGAAGGACAAAGTTGTGATAACTAGAACCACAGTTATAATTGCTACCAGCAGCTGAAAACTTAGCTTAGCTAAATACCATCACCCACAGTTATTCCATTTCATGTTTTTTTTTTTTGGTTTTTTTTTCTATTACAAGTGGTTGAAATATCCAATCATTGATTTATTTACATCCTGGTGACTAAAGTTGTTGATTTTTCTCTACAATCTAAACTAAAAGAATTGCCTAGTACTTGTAATTAATTTTTTTCCCTTTAAAAATGATAAAATAAGGTACTAAATTTCGGTTACACATAGGTTCTAAAGGACCAATGCCTTATTTATTTTATGCATTCACAATAGCAGTTGAGCAGTAGGTTACTGTAGTATATTTAAGTTTTCACCTTGTCTATTCTTTCAGCATATATAGTAGTGAGCATTATGGTGCTACCAATAATAGTTGCATAGATGGGCAAGCCCTCTTTCCTTGTCTCTAACCACCACATAAGTAAGTGAAATAAAGGAAACTAAAATAGAGAGGTAGGTTGCCAAAATGAGGCTTGTTTATCCAAAACATATTTGTTTTGTACTAATCAAATTGCGCATCTTAATTTTATGCAGTTTTGGATAAAAATGGATCAACAAGGGCCTTCAAAAAATAACAAAGAAGCAAACAAAAAGTCATTTACTAAACTCGGATAGCTATTAGCCATGGAAAATAGAAAACGATGATTATTGACAACAACTAAAACATTTAAAGCCATACGATCGGAGACAAATAATCTTCTCAAATTAATCAGAGAACAACAAACACTAGTACAACAACCACAAATATAGCAGCCACTATCTCAAGAAATTGAACAATCTGTAGTGGAGTATCATGTTGCAGAGGAGTAACATGAAGATGATGAGCAACATATAGAAGATCAAGTCCAAATGGTTCATTCAACCACTCCGATAACAGCTGAATATTCTATAGAACAAGGTAGCATATAGCTTAGAAACTTATTGAATTCATTCGTGACTTGTAATTTTCTTTTATTTTCTTATAGTTGAAGGACCTTCCACTAGAAAAACAAGAGGCAAAACTCAAATATGACCCTTTGCCCATCAGATATATTTGATTAGAGGTTGATGGATACTAAAAAGGATTTATGGGATTATACTTAGGTTTGTCTCAGTCAGTATTTGATATTTTTTTAGTTGTATTTTTTTGTTATCCTAACTGAATGACACCAGATTGTAGTCAACATATGATATTTCTGATGCCGCAAAGTTTAGGATTTGGAAAGACTTCAAGAATCTTGGTGAAAGTATATAGCTGATTTGAAGTAATAACACTATGATCCATATGAAAATGATGAAGTTCGAATGGCGAAAAGTCCAGGAGGTGTTCTAGAATGTAAATTTAAACAACTCTTCATATATTGGAAGTCTAAAAAATTTCAGGTAAACATATGTAATCATATTACTGTTAGTTCAATAGAGCTGTTATTACTTTAGTTAATGTTATTGATTCATTTTACAGAAAATGTCCAAAACAAATACTGAGAATCGAAAGAAGCTGATGTATCTACACACTGCTAGCAAAAAGAGTTTTTCTTTAATTCGTAATAAATTGGTGTGTTCTCTTATATTTTATTGAGTTTTAACTTATCATTTAAGTAATTTTTTATATTTATTTTCATATTAATAGGAAAATGATAAGGGGGAAACTTTGTCATTGAAGGAAATATTTATGGCCATGAAAGCAAGAAAACCCGATCGTACATAAAAGATATCAAATGAAAGAACCACTAGTAAAATTGTATGAAACTTATCTATTTTAAGTTTATATTGATATCCAGTTATTAATTTGTAATTGCTTGAATGTGCTTTTGAATACGATTTATTAAGCTGAAATGGAGTAAATTGAAATGTAACAAAGTGCAAATAATCAGTCTGTTAATGTTTTTTCAGCAGTCATGGGTCCTGAACACCTTAGATTTGTAAGAATTTATAGAACTAGGGTTACAAGGACTTCCTTGAAAAGAATAAATAGCACTTATAAACCAACTTTAAATGGCACCAATGATGTTGTGCAACAAATGCAAGAAAGGATGAAAAAAATAGAGGATCAAATCGAGGGACAAAGAGAACCATTCGATAACAAGTTATTGCAGATGGAATTGCTCAAGTTTAGAATGAAGGATTAATTGATCCTAATATGCTAGCATCTTGTTCATTCCTTCTCCAAGAGAATCTACCTCTACACTTGTAACTAAGGGAAGAAACAATCAAAACAATCAAGGTTAGTGTTTGAAATTCTGAATTATACTCTAGTTCATCTGGTGGATGATATTGCTATTGTTGTTGTTTTTGGGACTGTATTAGATTGTTATTAGTGGATGGTAACTGAGTCACTTGATTTAGCAAAGCTTCAAGCTATGGGGCAATTGGTCTTGTAGTTTATTTCTTTATTGTTCTTCCCCTATTTGATTTTTGTGAATTTAGCTTTTTGAAGGTTATACTGCTAGTTTTTATCTCGGTTATGTTGTTGTTACTTATCATAGAAGGAATATGGAAATGTGCTTGACTAAAAACTGGTGTAATTTGGTCGAATTTGGTTATTTTGTGGTGCTGCGTATCGTCATGTTTTACTGCAAGTATCTGTGTGTTGTGCTCATATGATGTTAGCTAGTACTAACTGTGGTGCTTTATGTCATCGTATTTTTCTTGAAGTATCTTTTTTTTGTTCTCATACATGCTTTCTAAATTTGTTATCCTTTCAGAGCAGTCTTGTTTATGTCAGTGCAACTGTCAAGATGAAAGAAAAAACCAAAAAGTAAAAGAATGAGAATTAATCTTGAAAAAATATACATCTAATGATTAGCAGGAAAGAGTGTTCCTAAACTAGTCCATAGAGAAAGAAGTTCACTTTGTTGTCTTATTCTATATTTGAAATAACAAACTGAATCTGAAAGGACTTAATAAGAAAGTACTCTTACAAGTTACTTGTTATTCAATTATTTTGATCTGAGCCTTGTTAGCCTTCTGTTTGTTGTGTTATCTATCCCCTTGGGATCTAAGGTTTCATAGATAAATTATTTGTTCAAGTGTTTGTGAACAAAGTTATTAGTTAGTTTGTGTTGCTAATGGCCAAATATTTCGTGAATTAGTTAAGACTCATATAAAATCTTACCTAGACAGCAGGAAAATAGAATCAGTTCAACAGGCATGTGGTGTATTTGGCAGCTGATGAGTATATCTGCATATGCCAGTTAGATTATTAGCAATTGACAGTAATTCAGGGTAAATAAAATTACAATCTAGGTGTTTTTGTGGCTGCCCAGCCTGGTCTGTTAACGATTAAATTAATGTTCTATCCTATACAATCTCTTACCAAAATTATTGATTATACTAGTATCAATCCTTAAGATAGTTATCTTACTGCCAAAGCATGCAATTTAGTCAAGGATATGAGTTCTCCAGGAATTCACCAAAAGTGGAAATCACTTGCACACATAATAAGCCATATGCTCTTGTAGGTTCTCTTAATTCTTTTATATACCTTCTATACTTTTCTGCTCTTCTTCCTCTAGCTTCACTTCATAACATTTCTATTACAGTGGGAAACGGAAAGAGAAAATCTCTACTAATAACTGAACCTACCTATTGTGCGAATGCTCCTACTAGGCTACTAATATCACTAGACTGTAAGACTTGGTATTATTCCTATAACATTTATATTACCATATTTTTCATTAAATTTGTGCCTTTTTTTTGTAATTTTTGAGTTAATCCCATGATAGTCGCAAAATGTTATGATAAGAATATCCTAATTATTCTAAAATTTTGCATCTATTAGGTCCTTTAGGTATAGCACCACCAAACCTATTCATATCTAATGAAAGATTAACCAAATTCTAAAGTTGTCCAATGGGGCTTGGTATTTGACCAAAGAACTCATTTCCTAATAGATATAACTCACCTGGACCCCTTATATTTCTGATCTCTAATGCCAAAGGACCATTTAACTAATTAAAGAAAAAACTTACAATTGAGATATCCTTATTACTCCAAAAGTTTAATGGAATACCTGAAAAAGCATTGGAATCTAAATATATGGGTTACTTTTTTGTTGTGTAGTTTGTTGCTCAGATTTAACTTTGTTTTTCTTATTATTGTAGGTGATCATGATATAGAAGATGGTGGGAACAAAATTGATGAACTAGACCTGACCTAAGATATCGAACACATTGGCTTTATGTTACACTAGTTGTTGGAAAATTTGACCGAGTAGTTTCAAACATCTTTTCTTTTTGAACATTCAAAACTTGTGTATATTTTGTTTTTTTTGAATGGTAGAAAAATATTTGGTTTATTATTGGTTGATATTTTTTGAATTAATAGTTATTAACAATATTGATCATTAATATATATATACATTTTATGTATTATGGTAGCTTTATAAAATCATTGCAATGGCATAATATAGTATTATTGAATATTCAAATAATAATATTCATAATAGCCTAAATTAACTATCCTAATAGCATGTATAACCGTCCCAATAGTATATGCATACAAAAATCACAATATCATACATAACCGTCCCAATAGTATACATATACAACCAACGCAATAGCATGTATATAGGGGCGGTCAGCAGCCGTCTCAATAGCATATATAACTGTCCTAATAATATACACATATAATCATCGCAATAGCATATGCAACCATGGCAATAACATGATTATAGGGATGGTTAGAAACCATCTCAATAGACTAACAACCATCACAATATCATATTTTAATGTATTTAAAGGGACGTTTTTGAACCGTCCCAAAAGCTTTCTAACTGTCGCCATATTGTCAATTTAATAACCGTCCTTAAAGGGCATGATACAACAATGGTTTTAGTAACCATCACAAGCAACCATAGCTTTAGAATGAATGTAACGCTTTCAGTTGCATTGGGTGTGACAACCATCACGATAAATCTATGGGGGCAGTTTTAGTGTCTATGGGGATGGTATGAGAACCATCGCCATAGCCCCTTTTTCTAGTAGTGACCCCTTTTAACTGGCTTTTGGACACAAATAGCAAAACTAATTCTTAAAGGAGTAGGCTTATAAGTGCCTTCCCAATCTAAACTCTCCATCTTAGGCATTGTGACAGTGACAGTCTTAGCATAACAATCAAGAACAAAATGATAAAGAGATGACCAGCTTATCCGTATAATAATTTAAAACTCCTCTATGTCTAAGATTACTAAGTCTACCAAAGTTTTATACCCCATAAGCATGATAGGAGATGTCTGATAAACCTGATCAACATATATTAATACCCCATTTAGTGTTGGAACATACATATGTGCATCAAGAAATTCACACTTTAAGTCCTAACAAAAATAAAATTTTACAACCACATTAAAAAAAGTTGATTCAGGATAAAATAACATCGAATCCATACGATCATAAACAATAATAGTACCTGTGATCACTGCAGTAGAAGCTTCAGCTTTAAGAGGGGTCGGAACATCATAAAGATGAGCTTATCACGAACTTAACCACCAATTCTATAGCTTGCTGTTATCTTAATCAACCAATCCTCTACCATGATTAGCTTGGTATCCACCCTCACCTATAGAGTGACCAGTACGCCTGACATGTGGATGGCCTCTACTATTTTTTCCCTCACTATGACCTATTAGAACTAAGGCATTGGAAGTTGGCTACTGATTCAAGTATCATGTGAATTAAAATTTATGTAAAACCTTTGGATATGACCTAATCTTATGCACTTATGGAATCTATGGTATAAAGAAGGTCATTAGACTGAAGATGTTGAAGGGGTATAACTGTCTATCTAGGAGGGTTGATAGCCAACCCCTGATGGGCCCCCATTGCACACGGCATATCTAGATGAAATAGCTGATTAGAGTAACTTTGTGAACCATATACCTTAGAATAATAACTACCAAAATGACCTACTTTTGGGGCCCTCTTCTCAACCACCTTAACATCACCTTGTTTCTACACCTATTCCACCTTCTTAACAAATTTCACTACCTCCTAACAAGTCTTTTTGGAAGAGGCACTTAAAGATCATTGTTAAAACCTTTTATGAAAAAACTATTCTCTCCTCCTCAATAGGTATCAACTATATATAATAATAGGGCAGAGCAAGAAATTGGCCTCTTAGGAAGCCACAAACATATCACACTGCTTAAGTCAGAAAAATTCATCTTTCTTCTTATCCCACTAGGTATGAGGCACATACTACCCATGAAACACATTTTAAAACTGAGACCAAGTTAAGGAAGGTAAAGTAACCCTACACTCAAAAAAATATCATTGCCATTTCTTAGCCTCTCCCTAGAGTTGAGATATCACAAATTCCACTCCTTATCTCTCCATAATACCTATCTTATGCAGACACTCAAGATAACCAATTAAAACATATATGCATTTTTTTTATCTTAGTACCTTAAAATAATAGAGGTTTTATTTTCATGAACTTAAAAAACAAACCATTCTTATCCTTGATCATAATTGGACTTTAAAACTATCAAGGGAAAACTTGTATCTTAGAAACCACATCCAACCAAGGTGCAATAATAGTGACATGCTATAAGACTTAGGTAAAAGGTCGAGTATGCCAGAGTAGCACCAGTGCCATCTAAACTACTTACAAACTCCAAAACCTATTGAATAAACTCTGAGGACATTTCTACCTAAATTGCACTAGTTTGTATAGGTACCACATTGTCTGAAACTAAAACCTCTTCCTCTTTAACCATCATTTCTTTCTCCTGAAATAAGTTTGGAGCTACCTTTTTTGGGGGAGGGATGGTCAAATTTTTTTATATAGTCTTTTAATTTCCTAGGATCCACCCCTAAAATTGTTGCCCATATCCTCTTCTTCCTATCTTAGCTCTCACCCAATCTCTACATAAAACTATAACCCTAACGACTAGTTTTGTTGTTATTACTATAATTATTGTTACTGATCTAGCTAAAAGAGTGTTCACTATCTAAAAATCAAGAGAGAAGGAGGTCAGAAACCAATTTTAATCAACAGATACTAGTTGGAATCAAGTACTTGCACAAAAGAAAGAGAGAAGTGAAAGTTTTTCCAAAAAGTCCTGTAGCCTCTCGAGAAAGAGTATAGATGTCTTTGTACCATTTTTCATGTATCTTCTAGACCGTTTCTTTAATGAAAATATTGACAAACCTAGTTCTTTGATACAATCTTTGTCACAACTTAAGTGGTCTTTAGTGGCATCCACCCTAACTCTAATGTCAAAGAACTGATCAAACCAAGACTTAGCCAACCAATATAGAAGTTACACTTACCAATTTATAAGACCACAACCTTTAATAACTTAACATATTCAAAGAATAATAAGTCATCTAATACTATATCAAAAATCATAACAGAATATAAAGTGCAGAAATATCTCTATTTAGTACATACCTCGAGACCCAAAAGTCATTTTATAAGAACTTCTAAATCCAAAACATAATCCATAAATACTAAACCAATAAGATAGTCATTGTCTACAAACAAAAGACATGGACTAGAAAAATAGACAATACTTTCTTGCAAATATTGCTTACCCTTGAATCAAAGCTGGAGTCACAAACTACATTCGATGTCTCATATCAAATGTTGAGCATGCTATATACTTGAAAAAAGAAGAGTACCTTTAGTATCAATACTACAACAACATACTGGTAGGTATAATTAGTAGACTTAACTTAACACCATACAAATAATAAGTTAAAGAAAAATAAAAAAATGATCAAGACATGACTCATAATAAAATAACAATTAAGTTCATATTCATAAACACTTCAACTCACAAAATGAATAACAATTATCCTCATATGAATCCCTTTTCAAACAATTCAAATACATCACTTAAACATGGGCAATTTTGTCAACAATAGTCAAAGATAACCACATGCGCAATGTAATAATAAATGGATACATAAAATATGTACATACATACGAGGATTGGTAGGGACCCTTAGTTATAACATGTAGGAGATGAACTCAGTCCATCTACCAGTGTTGGCATGACACAGATCTGAATATAAATTTATATTAGTATGACACCTAATCCTATTATTAATTTGTGTCTGTGTGACACTCGATCCCAATAACAATCTGTATCAACGTGACACCCGCTGTCAATATCAATTCAATAAGTAACAGCGACAAAATACATAATATAGAATAGTAATCAATATTTATAAGCATGTCAAAAGGATGTTAATAACATTTAACTCAAATATAAGCAGATTCAAATCAAGTCTAAAATAATATTTAAAATATAATCTACCTCGTATCCTCATCCAAACAAATAATTAGCACAAAGACTTATCTTTTATTTCAATCTCCATCTGTTATAGGTCTATAACCAATAAATAAACATAATTCAACATGACATTTCCCACTACTGGGCATTGTAATCTCAAGCCATCAATTGTAACCCATGAATGTCACCTAGTTTATCATTCCAAAGTTTTTTATCCATTAGTATCTTTGAATTATTCATATTTCATGGTTAAAAGAAAGAATTCTATGCTATAAAGTGATCTATAACAACCTATAGTCAATAATAAAGAAATTTAAGTCATTTCTAAGCAATTCCAATTTGTTCAAAAATATATGGGTAAACTCCAATTCTCAACAATAATTATGATCATTACAATTCTAAGAATCTAAGGTGCTAATTACATATTTGAATTTTAAAGGAACCTTACCTCAAATATGAAAAAAAACCCCAAATGTAGTGAAAATCACCCTCTCTCAATCATTGGATAAAAACTAAAATAATAGGTAAGTTAATAGTCGCAGCAATAGATTTATCACTTCAATGATAAATCTATCGTGCAAGGGAAACTTGTGCCAAATGGACCATTATTGTGGCGACATTTGTCCCTATAATGATATTATTATAATGATGGTCATATCACTACAATGACACTAAAATAGTAGCTCGAGAATTGTTTCCATATCTATCTATTTTACAACATATTTCTCATATTTTGATATCACATACTGAACCTAATATGGTAATTGCCATAACCAGAGTTTTACTAACTTATTTTATGCATCAAAAGTTTTTATGAATTTAAAGCTCACTATCTAACACTTTATTAACTCAAATCCACCAATAAACACACTACCTAATTGACTTTGTTAGACTACACCATATTCAAAATCTATGTTAAACAGGGCTAGACCAGAATTCCTCAAATTAGGCCCAAGGATTATGTTGTCGTTTTCACTATCTAATTCATTATAATGATATTTTAGGTCATTAAAAGAAGATGCTAAGGACAGAAACCAAGGTATATCTTGAGATTCAAGTAGTAATAAGTTCTAGAAAAGCTATGATAAGGCAATGGCCCATTCATATTCTAGTGTATTCCTTGTACTTTAGTAAAGATAGCGCTATACCCATGCCTTAGGTATCTATATCATGCCTATGTCTAAGGTCTAAACACTCTATGCAAATTCATGTCCATGATTTATTCCTTGAGTGAGGAAAAATTATTCATATAATGATCCTGATCTTACAAATGATTCTATGAATTCAAGTCCTATGTTATAATAATCATGACCCAAGAGCTTTCGTTCCATCCTATGACCTCATGGTATGCCTTTAGTGGCTAGTAAACGCAACCTACATTATGTATATGCTCAAATAAAAACCTCGAATGATTGATGCTTATTAATTCTATGACATAAACCCTATGTGCATCTATCTATGATGGTGATGGATGATTATGCCATTTCTATGCCCAAAAATACTCTTTATACCTGTTGTATGTGTTTAATATATAAAATGCTTATGTCTATTTTAATATACCTTATTTAAAAATCCTTAGTTCTAAGTGACAAGGTCACATTAAGTATAAGACATGAGTGAGAAATATCATTCTTACCCTTGAGGCTCATAACCCATTCTTTAGTGATCCTTCTTATGAATGGATAGATGGTACTAAAAGAATCTGGGTAAGGGAAAGATGGATAATATTAGATACTCCTTTTTGATAATAAGTATGGTGTACTAATTTCATTTAAGATTATAATTATGGATAAAATACACGGTAAGATTTAATTATGTGTAAGAAGAAATCATATTATATTCCTCCATACCGAAGTACGTGAAGTTGTTGATTGTACAAATGCTTGAGAAAATTAATAGATAGTCTTAGCTATAAAGAAACCATGAAGTGATTATAGTGATAGGCTTTAATGTTATGCTGATATACATGTGGTCAACATTATCTGATTAGTGACTTCTTAATTAGAGCTTGAGGTTGGTTGATTTTTATAATAATAAGAAGTAGCATTCTTGGGATGACTCTATATTCAAAAGATACTTCATCAATTTTAAGAATAAATCTAAGAGAAAATCAACGATCAAGATGATGGTTCCTAAAGACATAGAATATAAAATCTCATAATTCACACAAATATTATTTCAGAAGGTGTAGCACATTATTCCTTTAAGTTAGGTGCAAATATGGAGATCATGTAGTTTGACTCGAACTTTAGTAATAATATGTTCCCTTGTGAGAATTATATGTTTTTTTTTATAATGAGTTGTAGAATGAAAATGAGGAAAGGTAGTTTGAAGAGTATTGCTCTACTTAAAGTTTGTCAGTAAAATCATTTATGGATAGAATAACATTATTCTTACTCCTTTGCTAACACAGTTATGTTTCATGACTACTAGCTTCAAATTATATTATAATTATATTTAAGTCAACATCATGCCATTTATGCTCTATGTACCCAGGTTAGATGACTAAGATACTTGGACCATGTTAATGTTTCATATTCAGATATCTCATTTGATTTATGCTTATGATTTTTTTTCCTCAAAACATTATCGAATTCCCTATGAGGATGATGAATGAATGAACATATATGTTTCAAGGGTGAGTTTCCTTTTCAATTCCTTAACGAGGCCAATAGGGGGACAAGTACATGTTCCTATATATTTATTCATGTTTATAAGCCTTATGATATCCCATAAAACTCATGTCTTATTTCATGTCTATGTTAAATCTCATGTATTCTAGGTCTCGTTCCTACAAATTTCTTTTATTTCTTCGTATGAAGCTTCTCAAGTTAATTAAGTTCATGTTGTGAAGAGATTGTTCTAGAGAGAGTATACCATTATATTATCCTCATATGAGGTATTCCCTCTCTCCAATGACCATCATTCGAGAATCAATGGTCTCAAGAGAAAGATACTGTAACACTCAAAATTTCTGTCTATTATTTAAATCATTTTACGTATATAAAGACTCAAAATAGTAAATTTTATTATACCTAGGTGTAAAGGTAAATTATTATGTGAGAGAAGTTATTTTTATGTGTATTAAGGTCCTAACGAAATTCTAGCACAAAGTTGGGTTGAAAGTTCCTCTATCGATGAAGTTTTTCATTTGAGTTTGAGTAAGATCCAAGTTAAATGAAGCACATCTCTATCTCTGTATTTATCTTAAATATTAAATGAATATGTAAATATTATTATCTTAGAATTCTAATAGCTCAAAAATATAAGAATCTATAATCCATAAACTTTATACGACTCTACTTTTGATCGTATCAAATAGAAACATGCTTTGTCCGGATTGCCACCTTCTTGTAAAACTATCTCACAAAATAAAATCACATGGCTTGATCTATATTGGTGAGAGTGCAACATCTGGGTTAGAATTACATCAGAGTATCAAGCTCTCCTAGGCAAAATATATTATAAAGTTGAAAAGATGGAGGGATGACCTCATTAACATCAAGTTTCGAACTTTATGAGAAATGACTCGAGAATAAATTCTATGGGTGGTTATCTAGCTTTGTGTTTGTGATCCAAAAATTATTATTCTTTTTTTTTTATATATATAAAAGTCATTTAACTTTGCCTTATTTTTTACAAAAGTAATTTTGACAAAGTTAGGCTAAAACCCTACCCAAAATGTGAGATGAATTTTAAAAAGGATTTCTTATTTTTTAGGATAGGTTCAAAATGGCTCCTTAAATATACTTTTGAGCAGTTTTGGTACTTTAAGTTTGATAAATGTGAGTATAATTGATCTTTATGAAATACTTAACAAACTCTGAATGTTAAATTTTATAGATATGTGAAATAAAATTGATATTTACTCTCATTTAGAGGTTTATTCTTTGTAGTTTTAATTTTTTATTTTATTGTAGGATGTGGTGGAGCTAGCTACACATAGTTTATCAACTTTTAGAATAATTTCATCTATCCCATCACAATTATCGCTTCATAATAATGATATCTCATGATACATATGATACCACACTTAATTTGATTATTTTGGTTTCTTGTAACAGTTCCTTTGGTGTACTTATCACTAATGTAAAAATGTATAATTAAATTTATTTTCTCCAATTAATACTATTTTACTTGATTAATTTTATAAAAATATTTTATTAATTTTATCCCTTTTACTTATTTAATTAATTATTACTGTTCAATAAAAATAAAAATAAATAGTAAGTGTTTGTTCTCTTTGTTGTCGTTAGACACGAATATTAAGATTACTTGGAATCAATTGTTTTATGAATTAATTTAAATATTAAGAAGTGAAATACTTGTATAAATTTTTAAATTTTTCATCATTCAATCATTTTCAACTTTGAGCAAATCTTTCAGTTCCGTCTCGACCTCTCCAAGAAATCTTTCATCCCAACTTTTCATGTTTTTTACTTCATAATAATTTACATTATTTTATTTTTTTCTTTTAATAATTCGATTTACTAAAAATATTACAGTTTAGGTCATATATTTGATATATTGATAATAATGTTCATAGTTTCTATTACAAAATAATTTGAAAATCATATTTGCTTACTTAATACTGTACTGATTGTATGAACAAAATAATATTTAACAAATGTAAAGAAAATATGTGTATAAATTAATTAAACAAAGTAATATATTAGTAAAGGAAAGTAAATGTGAATTTATAAATTATTTTACATTTATGATAATATACAAAGATTTTTTTTCTCATTTTACTTTGTCCCAACTTTGTTAAATTTAGTAGGTTAAGTTTGTCAAGCTTATGAAAATAAAAGGCATATATTTAGCAAAATAGTGGATCAAAATTGTTCAAAAACATATTTAAAGGTTCATTTTGAACTTATCCTCAAACATAAGGGATATTTTGGTTATTTTCATTCACATTTAAGGTAGAGTTTATTTCAAATTTTAGTATAGTTACTTTTGTGAAAGATGAGATAAAGTTAAATGATTTTGTGTAATAAAATAAAAAATAATGACTTTTGAGTATGAAACACAAAGTTACTACTTTCTAATTTATGAATCAACAAAATATGATAAAAAATAGTTAAGTCAGAGAAAATTCATCAATTAGAAAATGAACTGGTCATAAACTTGAAAAAGCATAATACATAGAGGAAAAAATTGAATTGACCGAAAAGTAAATATACTATTTAATTTAATGAAATGAAATGAGACTTATCGTTATATAATCGCTTAGACATAAAACGGTCTATCAAATTTAAAGACTATTAAGTTTTTAATTTTTAATTGTTTATTGCATAAATTAATCTTATACAATATAATAAAGTCGTTCAATCACTATAAATATTGTCTAGTGATCTAAATTCGAAAAAAACCAAAACTCTAATTCAATTGAAATATATAATATTAAGGGATAATAGTTCGAAAAATATATGTACTTTGCCTAAATTTGTTGTTGCACATAGTGAACTTTTCAGGGTCCTATTACCTCTCTATACTTTTGTTTCATATTTAAATGACATATATCTGTCCACTTAGACCACTGCATGTAATCACATTCCTTGAGTGCATAAGGGTGTTTAAAAATCGTTCTAAAACTATTTTTAGGCACATAACTTTAGTTATTTTTCATTAGATTCCTTTATTTTTTAATATAATGCATTAAAGAGAGGTATAGATCCTCCCTTCTTGTACTGTACTCTCATTTTCCTCTCCATTGTTGAAAATAAATTTTTTTTATTATTTTTCTTTATTTTCTTTGGTAAATTTCTGATATTTTCTTTGTTTTCTTTGTTTGCTTATAACTACTTCTCACTATTTTCTAACTTCTTCTCACTATTTTCACTAATTTTTAATTTATGATTTTTGAAATTGAGGTTAGCCATGGCAGATGAAAATTGGATTTGAATAAAATTTGTTTAGACAAGGAAGATCCAATGTTGAATGCGGAGGTGTGATGCAATCATGGTCTCCTACTTCATTTGATGACTTCTTGATTAGATAATAATCCGAGAAGAAGATTTTGATCATGCCCTTATTACAGATCAAACAAGTATATCTTTTTTCTTTGGAGGGATGGTGTGTTTAATGAACAATCTAAGTTCATTATTCCAAAGTTGGTGAAGAAAGTGAACGAGATGAAGGAACTATTAAATATAATGAAGACGAAGGAAGAACTTATTGATGCTTATACTGATGGGGAAATTATAGCGATGAAAACTGAATCTGCATTCACTCAAATGGAAGAACAATGTAACTTATTTGTTAAGATAAAAGACGAAGTAAAAAATACACTAGAGAAGATGATTAAAATGAAGAAGATAGAGGGCTTTAGTAGTATTTTCATGGTGTGTATCTTCATAATACGTGTTGCTATATGGACCAAAATAGAAGGTTGAAATGTTTTGTGTAGTGTTGTAATATGAGTTTATCATTGGTGGTGTTTCTTAAATGGTGGTTTGAACTTGATTATGTTAAATGAAATATCCTATTTGAAACTAATTATTGGTTTTGAGTACTTATTTTTTTTGCTTATTTTGTTGGGCTAAATTCACTATTCCAAAATTGATTGAAACATCAAATAGCACCAAAAGGTTATAGAAACATTCAATACAAAATTCTATACAAAATCAGTGCATAATCAACGCAAGAGTTCTATACAAAATCAGTGCATAACTGTTTGAGATGCAACTTAAACTTTCAAGTGAAACATATAATAAAAATTACTGCATAAATGATTGAGATGCAACATTTAAGTGCATTATTAAAACTTCACAAAAAATGACCTTGTAAAAGTAAATCACATTGTTTGTTAAAATAACCTACCTAAGTAACAATACAACATCAGTTTTAATCTTAAGAACTACCAATATTTTAAAACTACTTTCATTGTGGCTTGGATTTTTAAGAAGCCATTTTCTGTCTTTTTTTTATTTTCATCTCATCCATCACTTCAAGCTGGTTTTTGATCACTACTTTTTTGCCCCTCCACCTTACTCCTATTTTTGATTTGTAACGAAGGTCCCTAGTAATATCAGTAAACTTTATTGACTGTGCAGAACCGATATGTATTATCACACTACTTGGAAATCTATGTCGTAGACAAAGAAAGAAAGAAAATTATACACATGTAATCCTCTAAGAGAAAGTAAACTTAATTTTTTTCTTAACTTACATTATATGTTGTGAAACCATTTTCAGTAATCAAAACACACATTCCAACTGTCTTTGGCTTTTCACCAGTTCCTCCTCTATCGCATGTACTAAATTAAGCATCAACAGGTGAAGCAGGTGCATTTGGTGGAGTATGAACATATGAAGTAAGTGAATTTGGTGGAGCATAAGTAGTGTAACTTAATGGATTTTCAAACCACACATGCAAAGGTATCCTCTTTGCCACTCTTATGTCATCAAGAGGTTTTTTCCTTGGTCTACCCCTACTTCTTTCAGTTGTTGTAATGGTACTACACCACTACCCCTTCCCTACCTCTTGCAGCTTCTACAATATGTTTAACATCCTTAATCCTTTCTTTTCCTCTTGTATCTTCTACAACATGTTCAACGTGTCTTCTCCTACCTCTTCCAGCTCCTGTAATATGTTCAACACACCTTTCCCTGCCTTTTGCATTTGGTGCACTGATACAACTTGTACAACTGGTGCATCTAGTTCATCGGGTCTTTCCCTAGATGTAGGAGGTGTTGAAACTTGTTCAACCTGTGTTGACTTTTATGTCCTTCCCCTAGGTCTAGGAGGTGTATCAATAGTAGTAGGAGTGATTTTTGGCCTCCCCATAGGTCTTGAAGTTCTTGGTACATTACTTGGACTAACAACACCACCACTTGACCCAAAGGAATCCTACAAAAAAAGGTGAAACAATCACTAATTCAAAAATAATTAAACTACAAACAAATGATACAAGTCATTTAAAGTTAAACACATTTAATGGACAGCTTTTTTTATTGTGACTTTGTGCTTGATAGATTCTACAAGTCATGTTAACCCCTTTTATTGAAATCTTTCCATAAATTTTTCTCTTACCAAACTCTCCATTCCCTTTTTTGGGCTGTTGGGCATAGGTTTAATAACTGGTGGCTCCACATGAGGATTTGTTAACTCTGGCCACATGTTCATGTTGGTCACTGGTTGAATGTAGTGTAGTAAGTCTTGAGATAAGTCTCTTTAGTATAGCATCTATCAACAAAATTAATTGGTTCTTATTTCTTATAATATATGGCTGCAATCCTATATGGACATGGTATTCCCTTGAGCATCCAAAATCTATAAATGCATGTACTATCCCTCACATCCACACTATGTACATATGGTCCATCTAATAATTCAAAACTTCACTCTCCATTAAAGTAAATATTACATCTCATTGACTTCTCAGTGTTTTTTTATAACACTCTCCAAGCCATTAGAGATATGTTAGTCAACTATGTTTCTGAAAACTTAGTTAGTCCACCTAGTCTAGTCATTACCTTCACCCTTATCTCTTCTAGCATAGTAATAATTTTTTTATGCCTTGGTCCTAAGATCCAAGCATTAAAGCTCTCAACCATATTATTATCTATGCTATCACACTTGATTTTATTTCTAAAGTACATTTTACACCAAGTTTGTACCTAGTAATGAAGTAAATCTGGAGTAATATCTTCACCACCTACCATGGCCAGTTGGTTCAAAGTTTTCATTATTTCAGCTTCAAAGGTTCTTCTTGTACATTTCCTAAGCTGGTTCCTTCTTTGAAGACCTCTTCATTTTTTTCCACAATTAGCAAGGATGTGTCAGGCACAAATCTTATGCTCTACCTGTCATAAAAGCTCCATCACTGTTGCTCTAAGACATTGAAAATCATATCATAAAATTGAACACAAACAAATTACATATTCATAACTACACAGAATTATCATTATACATAACTAAATGAAGAAAAAAGCATACCTTTTCTGTATCTGAAATGAGTGTGTAATCTCTTCCATCTGTTAGTCCTAAATCCTCTATCAATAATTGCACAAACTATGTCCAAGTGTTCTTATTCTCATACTTTACTACAACCTAAGCAATAGGCAGCATTTGATTATTGCCATCTTTAGACACAACATCCAACAATTATCCTTTAGTTACTCTTTTCTGGAAAAATCCATCTAAACCAATACATTTTCTACAACCATCCAAAAAGTCTTTTTTGCATACATCAAAACAAATGTAGAAACTTTGGAAAATAAGCTTACCATTACCATCAGAATCATTTACTTTTACAACACAAGTGGAACCTGGACTGGACCTCAACATCTCATCCCAATAGTCAAATATTCATCAAAACTCTTTCACATAATTACCCATTAAATCTTCAAGTATTCTACTCTATTTCTCTTGGCGGTAGTCTTTCAAACACGTATACCCAATTCTTTTATAATCAATTTCTGGAATTAAAACATCTTCTTATTTAGCTGCTCATTGATTCTATCTTTAAAATGCTTGTGCAGGAATTTAGCATTACACATGACATTTCTAGTGGTTTTGATATAGCTATGCTTTGGATGTATGTTTTAATTTGAAAATCATTTGTAGACTAGTTAAGACATATCTATAACAACCAAAGACACCCTTTCTTATATCTAACCCTAAACCTCTTAGACTCATTAATATACTTTTTTAACTGAACACCTCCTTGAAGTGCATATTTTGTAACATCATCTCTAAACTCATTCACATCTACAAAACCATACACAATTGCCACACAACTTGTTTTGAAGATTTATCATACACTATTTTTTTATTATCTGTCCTCTCTAACCCATTTTCTAAATTAGATTCCATACTGTATTCATCAGAACTACAATACACAGGTATATCCCCAACAACTTTATCTTTTAAGATTTTATTAATAATTCCTATCTCATCAAATCCCAGATCTGGACAAACTTCACCAAGAGGGACTTCTTTAGGGTCATTAGGTATTCTTTCTCTTATCTTCCTCCTCTGGTATGTCCTCTTTTAATCCCTCAATTTTATCTCATCCTCATGCACATCACATATAAATTTTGCATTATCTTTAACAAATAGATCTTAATATGAACTATTTTTAGTTGAGTGGTCAGAAGTATTAATAGTTGCAGCCTCAATAGTAGCCATAGCCTCAACAACAGATGAAGCCTCACCAGTAGATGCCACAACTTTATTAGCTACTGGTTAAGTAGGTGTAGCCTCATTTTCAAGCTCAACATATCCAACAGTAGTTGGTGGTTTAATAAAATGACCACCCTCACTCCTTTTTTAGCAACCCTATCCCCTTCATGGACCTCCTTGTCCTCTTTTAATTAAAAGCAATTACTCATTAGTACTAGTGTATTACAGCAAACTAATGGGACCATCAACTTGATCAATTTGATTAACTATGTGCTAAACACACTCCTCAACAATATCCCCACTTTCAAAGGATTGTGAAAGTTAGAAAATATCCTCATCACTTTGAAAATTTAATAGAAAGTCCTTTTTAGGTGGCCTAAGATAAAACTTACAACTTGTTGTAGCATACTCTAACTCTTTTAAAAAGTTAGTTAGTTCAAAATAAGATAACTTATCCATATCCACATAAAAAATATCTATGACTTTACCACCCTGATATTCTGATTTTTGACTTTTACTATTCAAAACCCCACCATGAAATTATCTTAGGGTTATATAAGTAAAATCACCCATTCTTGAAAGTTAGTCACATTCACAGTGAGTGACAATTAGGAAAAAATGATTATTCAAACCTGCAGTAATCAGTCACACTAGAAGAACCAATTTTGATTATGAAAAAAAACCCTAACTTATTGATAAAATAAGATTGATTTAAACTAGCAAAAAACCCTAATTTCAACAACTGTGAAAATTCAGATGACTAAATCTAAACTTGTTGAACACTAACCCTAAAGAAATTGTTATAAAGTTTCAATTTTAAATTTAGCCATAAAAAAAGCCAACCTTCAAGACTTCTTGAACGCCAATACTCTCTGAAATATCCTGGGTTTTGACCCTTAGAAAATTTCCTGGAAATCCATTCTCCGGACCTAGTAAAACTCATGGGTATGAGCCGTATGCTGGCATACGAGTGGTATGGTCTAGTCATGTACTGACCAGTGTTAGTTGTTAGGGTGGTTTTGATCACTGGAATGGGTATGACTTAGAGGTTCTAGTCGTAAGGTATTGGTACAATTTGTATCATGGACTCATATGGAAGACAGTATTTGATCCTCCTGGTATTTTATTCTGCTAGGGATATGGGTTATGGGTACGAATCATATATTGTGGTTATGAATTGGTTGGATCATTCATATATTGGATAGTGTTTGGTCCAAGGGCTGACACTTGGATACGAGTAGTGGATATCGATCTTATAGAAGGGTATAACGCATATGGGTCAGTTGTGTCCCTATGATGGGTTTTTAGTGGATTTAAGTGATAGTTTTTTGGACATTTCCGTACTTATCCTAATTAAAATACATAACTTCTAATATACTTAGGAGGTTATTTACCCAATTATTCTATTCATTAATACTTAGAAACTATTTCTAAACATACAATAATTCTCTTAAGAGCTTTTGGGGCAAGAAGACTAGGGTTTCATCTTGAGGATTGCTTTTGGGCTTGCTTTGGTAATTTTTTTCCATCAATTCTTCTGTATAAGACATGATTCTCATCCCTCATTGTAATTTCAACTAAAGGCATAGTTTATATTATTGATTTTATGGTTTTACTATTTCATGATTATGGTTATCAAACTAATATTAGGGGTTTTGATATTGAATGTTTGGTTATGGCTTTCTATATTTTTAATTATGTTTTTATAAGCATTAGTGGTGGTTTTGGATAGTTGGATTGCATGGTAATAGTTTAATGGTCTTTGAAATTGGTTTTTGTTATATTAAGCCCTAAGGTGTTTGGTAAAATGCTTATAAAGATATATACATTATATTGACTTTTTAATGAAACTCTTGCATGTTTTCAATTTAACAAAGAATTTTTGCATAGTTTAAATGGTTTGGAAAGGCCAAAGGCTAAATGGTTATACTTTTGAAGAACATAGAAGTCTCCCAAGTGGATTTAATATAGAAATTAGAAGGGCACCGATGGTCCTCTTAACCTAAATGATTTGGCTATGGATATTAGTTTAAAGTATGGGATGGTATGATAATACCACTAATATTGGCCTTGGTTAATAAATAGTAAATGGATTGTTTGGACATGGTTTGGTTGGGCATTAATGGAGGAGTGTTTAGCTAAGCTGCAGAAGGTGGCGGTCCCGGGGGACTAAGACCGAAAACTAATATATGCATATATGATGGGTCCTTGATGACCACATACTTGTGTCATATTTTTATATTGGAAGGGATGTACTAATATCCTTTGGGTTATTGACCGGTAGTATGGCTAAACGCACTAGGAACCTTTCAGCAGGGGGAGCTAAACCCATATGGCCCGTGGGTTGATAGGACAACAAAGATACACAACCCAGGTAAAGGTCTTATATGTATACTAAGCCCAATTCCCTTTCGTGGCACTTATATATGCATGGTTGTGTGCATTATGGATGGTTTTACTTGGTTTTTTGACTGACATTATTTTAGCCTTACCGTGAGTTTTATGCTAGAGGTCATTCTCTAACCCCATCTACTGGCGATTGTATACCCAGGATATGTAGGAACCGGCCATACTACTCTTCCTGTTTAGCATACAAATTCAGTATTAGCATTTGACTGAAGTAGTGAGCTTCAATTCTTTCAGAAGGCATCATTTCATGTTATGGATTTCCTTAGAAATGATTCTTTTATTTTGGATATTGGTTTTGGCCATGGTTAGGGGCATGTACCAACTAGATATTTTTACTCTTTTTGTTAGAGGATTTGTGGTACTTTCTGGGCTTTGTATAAGCTGGATCGGTAGAGGTGTCAGCTTAAGCATTGGTATTGATATTGAGGTTGTCATCATCAGACATAATTTCTAACTGTTCCATCATATTACATTTTGAGATTGATTTTTATCTTATGTTTTGGTATTCCTTTTTGTTTATGGCCTATGGTTTGGTTTGGTATGGTTGGGTGGTTGGTGCAGTACATTTGGACTGATTGGGTCGATCACAGTTATGACCCTATCCAAGAGTCTTAATGAGAACAATAATGTTATCTTATTATATATTCAAAATTCTACCCATCTAACGCTAGATATAGGTAGTTGGGTTGGATCATAGGGGGCATTCCCCGGTCCTGGTTGGACTTGGGATGCCTATTACAATAAGGCCAGGGGTTGGGTCATGTCAAGTTGGTATCATAGCCTAGGTTCATGATTGACTAGGAAATCCACAAAGCAATGTTGAGTAGAGGTTTTTTAGGGGTGTGAAGTGTGCCACACTAATAAGATTGAGATGCCAGACATTTAGAAATTTTTTACTTTCTTGGTATTCTATCTTTAAGCTCGAGTTATTAATCCTAGAATCTCCACGAATACTTGATTGTTCGCCTTTCAGATCATAGCTCTTAGATCTAGAATCTCACAAAGAAATTCTTCTGTCCCATTTAGAAATAATGCTGAAGGGGTACATCCTACGTCTGAAGTACATCTTTGATCTAATGGTCCTATTCTTGATTGTGTTGGAGTTCCTCCTATTTTGGCTATTTCTCCTAAGGTCCCTCAGGTCAACGTGATAAATGCATGATTTTGTCAATATATTATGTCATTGTTAGAATGAGTGGGGTGCGATTGGTACTTTCTCTGCTGAGGCTATAAGGGTTAGTCAATTCATGAAAATGGGTCGTCCAACTTTTATTAGGGTGAAGGTGGTGGAAAATCCATAGGGCTTCTTGGATTAGATTGAAAAGATCTTTCGAGTTATGCTGACTACTAATGTAGAAGGGGTTAACTTTGTATCTTATGAGCTCAAGGACATCATGGATTTATTACTATTATTACTATTATTAGATAATCCAGTAAAGGACATCATGACAGGATTGATTTGTACATGTAGACAAACACTAGATGTCTGGAATGCTTGGTACATGGACAAGAGCCCGTCCGTAAAGATAATGGCTAGTGTCAGCCATAAGATTTTTATCATATATTCAAAAGGATTAGTGAGTTTGATAGTTCCTTTAGTGACTTAGTTTGTTTGTTGATTTATTTATATTTTGTTCCTTAAGTGGATCGGGTTTGTTTGTTGATTTATTTATATTTTGTTTCTTGACTAGGCTGGATTTGTTTTTTGAATTATTCATATTTGGTTCCTTGAGTGGACCAATGGATATTATTGGTTTTATATTAGATCCTTGTATTGTTTGGGCTATGGGCATAGTTGGAAGGTATAATTTTGATTCATGCCTATTTAAATAACACCTGAGTCAAATTGGAATTTATTATTGTTATTCATAAATTATTGACTTGGTTTATTGTTGTCAGTTGTGTTCTTGACTTGATGAATTATCTGTCATAACTTATACTTGCTTGGTTACTAGATTGTGTCATGGGTAAGGATGTTACCTTAGTGGATTTATTTATTGACTTATGCTTGTTTGATTGTTGACATTGATGGAAATAAAGTAAAGTGAAGGTGTTCTTGTATTTTTATTAGATGGTTATATGTTCCTATGATGCATGGGTGCCTCTGCAGGTAAGTATTTCTATGAAACATGATAATTTTTGAGGTTATTAAGTGGGTACTAAGGGATGGGATTATCTATGATCATTGTCATTGAGTCCTTAATGAAGTGGTGTACTCTCATATTTTGTCTAGACAGGAGATCTAAAGGTTAGTATATTTGGGGGGGATAATGGAAGTTACTCATATTAACTGATGATATGGACTATAAAGTGAGGAAAGTTAAATTGTCATACTGTATACATGATTTTTCTTGAATTTTTGTATTATATGTTTTGTATTTTAACCTCAATCGGTTGATGATGCCTTCCAATATGTATCATTTGTACTGATGATACTCTACTTATACCCTTTTTGGGTATAGTCTAGTTCCAGGGTCAGTTGATATTTCTCCGGTGAAGTTGGTAGTGATCTCCAACAGCTTCTACTATTATCGTTCGTATGGTGGACGTTGTGTCCTTTGTGTTGTTTTTTAATAAATAGAAGTTCTTGTATGTGTCTAGACTAAGTCCTCGAGGAAGAATGATTTTTTGTGTGACATATAAATATTTTCTAATTAGGTTCTTTGTCCTCTATAGGTGGTTTAGAGTAGGTTCTTGCACGATCTAGTTAGTTGGGTTGTGATAGTTCCCTCAATTCCATTCCTTTTTCACAAACAAAAAAATTGAAACATCACCATAGTTTAATCAAAATCCAAGATATAACCTATCAAATCAACAAAAAATTCAATGAAGCAGAACACTATTTTATTACACGATTATAAACCACAACAAGGATTCATCCCTTATAACAATTCACACTATTATGCAACATTCACCATTTTTTATTACTTTCCATGCATCAATTTCTCGAAGCAAGAATTTGAAAATCATAAACCATTTTCTCCTCTACTTTTACATGTATGAATAACCTAATTAGCACTTAGCATTCAATCCATATAACACACAATTTCCCAACTAAAATATGTGACAAATTATAACTATCTCACTCATCATGGATTTACACTTGTTTAGATGATTATAATTTAAAAAATTATCACTTCAAAATATTTCATTCACCAAATAATCCATTTCATCATTCCTCTACTAACAATATTAAAAACCACTAGATCATTATTCAAAAGTAATATATAACCCTTATATCCAGCTACCAATTAGAACCTTGTTAGTTACGATTTTACTGCACGTGTCATTCCAAATGAAGTAAACAAGTGACACCCATTCGTTTCTCTAAGAAATCAATTGGAATTGTGATATACCAATTGGAATCAACCCATACAAACAACTAGAAGAACTACACGAGGGGAAAGAAGAAAGTGAAACAAGTTCCTATAGTGTATCATAGCTTCTTCAATATTTGATAAAAATGTCAACACATCAATCAATAGGACTTTGGTCGATATTTTCTCATAAATGAGGTACCCTTTTCTTTGGGGGGATGAAAAGGTATGTCCATCTCTATATCTAGGTAAGCATCCTCCTTTGGCACCCCCAAACACCTGGACAACTCAAAAACTAGTTCGAGAAAGTAAAGGCCTCTTTTTGTTAGCTTAATAGAAGTCCTTCCACTCCATCACAAATTATGCCGTAAAATTAAGCTGCATCCTCCATAGAGCATAGGCCACCACCTGATCTTGAGGGTAAGTCATATAAGAAATATTTTCCAATAGATTAATCTTTTGGGTTACCAATAGTAAAATAAGTTCTTTTAACCTCCTTAAAAGTAGGCCAATAGGGAATGTCCCTGTCCTCCTCGTCTATCAGTTTGTTCCTTAACCACTTCATTCTATCTCTCGACCCTTATCCATATACTCTGTATTGGAGATATTTGGCACTCGAGCACCTCATTGATCGTAGAAGCATCCACGAAGACATCCACTTTCCAAACATAAATAGTAGTATTAGGTTCATTCAAATGCATGGTCCATAGTATAGCATAAGACTCCCTTACCCAGCCCAATACCTCTGTTAGGGGAGGCTCCACAAGTTTCATCCAACAGAACTCTTAGAGCCGATTGTAGAAGTTTTGTGCTATAGAGACTTTGCCCTTTATTAGGAACCCCCTCTCACAACAAACCTCATCATCCAGTAGTCACAAAGATGGGGGATCATTTTTCTTGGTTTTCTCCTTTTAAAGTAGTAATTATACAAAAATTATTCAAAGGGGAGTTACAATTACAAAAAGTATAAAAGGAATCTCAATTGAGGAAATAGGCCAAATCTATTAATTTCTTAAGAGGATATTGTGTGTAGCTCCTGCTATAGTGGGTTGTATCCCGCTACCATGGTACCACTATAGTAGGAATATTTCTGCTATAGAAGGCTGTCATAGTAGGATTAGGTCATTATAGTGGCCTTCATTATCCCTAGCATACAATAGGTGTATCATGGTGCCTCTTGCAAAATTGTCTTTTTGGTGTTTTAGGTGCATATCATTATGGGGAAGTGCCCTACGACTAGACTATGAAAAAATCTAGGAATTTAAACTCCTAAACTTGCCTAAATTATAAAAAATAACCCTTCATATGCATTACTATTTCAAGCCCTATATGGTCATGAATCCCATAATTCTTATGCAAAGAATGCAAAAACAGTGTTGTATATGTAAGAGAAGCAACCACACATTGAAAATTAATCAAATTAAGAAATAAATTTTATTTTTAAAACCAATCCCAAGCCTATTTTGTTCTATTGTTTCAAGAAAAATTCTTGTATAATGCGAGTAATGAAGTTATAATGAGAGTTACCTAGTTTTCATTGATGTGAGAAAAGTTATAGAGGAGAGGATGGGTGTTTTAGAGTATAGAAAGTGAGAAATATGTTTCTAAACTTTTAAAACTGACCCTCCTACTATAACAGCCTAAAGCCAGTTATTGTGTAGATAGAATTGCCAACTTTTTAACCATTTAATCTTGAATTATCCTTTAGTTTCCTTTTATTCAAGGTGTATCTCATTTCAAATTGCTCGATTGTGTATGTAACTGATGATTTGGGGTTAAGCTGACTGTATGACTTAGATGAAATTCGAACTTAAATAAAATGAGCTTAAAATAATGTAGGGGAAGTAGAATCTCACTTGCTCAAGCAGGCGAGGAAGCACTGGCAAAGTAGTGAGATAGAAGCCAATATACGTCCATGACTTGCGTGTACTGGTTCCCCATCTATGTTGGTATCTATGCCTACATATGACCAATTCGGTGGCATTTTGATAATTTCTTGGAACTTAAATTTTCAGCTTTCGAAGGGAATTTTTAGATCCAAACCTCCATCTTTGTACTTTTGAGCTTGAGAAACATTGAGTTATCCCCTAAGTGTTAATGATTTTCTATAGGTTTACATTGCATTTGGATCTCAATTCATGTGATATTGTATGATTTGATAGAAGAATGGAATGAGAGCTTGGGTAATTTTTCTCTTTTTCTCTCTATGAGTAGCTAATTTCTCTAGTTGACATTATACTTGAATAAGTAGTCATAATTGTATGGGTGTTGTTTATTTGTCTTCCTAATTAGCTAATTATTATGAGTTTTACTTTTACTCCATATTTTTTATCTATATTTAGAGGATGTAAACTTTACTTAACTCAAGAACCATTATCATCCTTCACAAAGGGGATGAGGGTGAATAGTAGTTGTAAGGAATTTGATGTTTCTTATTTAATATTGTCTCTTAGAAATAAGTATGCTAATTGAGGTGTTATATTAGTTATAAATCTATAGTTGTGAGGTGTTCATAAGAACCCAATTATTATATTTTGGTGTTTATTTGAAAGATTAACACTAAAGACCCATAATCTAGCCTACCCATAAGTACAACAACAACAACAAACCCAGTGTATTCCCACATAGTGAGGTATAGGGAGGGTAAGATGTACGTAATCCATACCTCTACATCTAAAGAAGTAGAAAGGTTGTTTCCGATAGACCCCCGACTTGAGACACGGAAGCCTACCCATAAGTATTATCTAAATTTATGCAAATATTCAATCACCCCTACATGTATTCACCCTTAATATAGCATAACCCTAAGTTATAATTCACACTTTCTTACAACTCTATTTCTCTAGTGTTCGACCTTTACATAGAAAACTATGATTGATAAAGGGATTACATAATGTTTGAAACAAACGCCCAATTTTCTTTCCCGAATTGTTTTTACAGCATTCGGAGCCAACTTGTAGTTTCTTGTAACACTTGATAGTGAAGCTATTGCTCTCATTTCCTGTGTATTTGACACCAACTCTTGTTGGGTAAAATACATTGACAGTAATTGCTTATAACATTCATTCTTTTAAGTGTTATAAGTTTTTTTTGTTAGCCATAGTGTAATTTTACTTTCTCTGTTCTTTTTGTTTTCTTTAGGTGTTAATCAAATTCTTCAAAATATAATGATTCAAAATAGTAGTAATACCGATAGACATCTTGGGAAGGAATATCACCTCCAAGATATCAGGAGGGCTAGAACAATCTGCATCCTTCCCACAGTAGGTAATGGAATGTTTTATGTCACTAGTTAGATGCTCCATCAATTTTAAATTAAATTTCTATTTGGTGGTAAACCCTACAAATATTCCAAAATCCATTTGAAGGACTTTATTAGTATGTTCATACAATTTGACATAGCCTATATCTCATAAGAGTCCATCCATTTCAGACTCTTTTTCTTCTTGTTGATGGATGAGGCCATATTATGGTTACGGGAGTTGCTTGCAGGTTCTATAACATAGTGGGTTGATTTGATGAATGTATTTCTTGATCAATTCTTTCCACCATCCAAAATTCTCCAATTGTGGGATAAAATCATTAACTTCCAATTATTGAGTGGTGAGCCATTGCATAAAGCATGGCAAAGGTTCAATAAGACTTGTTTTAGTTCCCAAATTATGAGGTTTTGAGCAAGATGCTACTCCAACTTTTTATAGAGAATTAGATCAATTAAAGTAGATGATAGAAGATACTGCAGTTAGAGGATCTATAGTGAAATAATCTTATGGTATTGTGGCGGTGTTATTGAATTATTTGACAAAATAAAATTATTGCATGCAAAATATACTGAGGTGGCCGTAGGGGTTCCCTCCACATCTCATGTGATCTAAGAATAAATAAAAAAGTATAAGGAGAGATATGAGAACATGGACAAAGTAATGAAAGAATTGCATCTTCTCACCAAACATGTAACAGGCTCTACTCCAAATATAATCAAGGAAGTTGCTTCTAAAGGTAATAAAACATATGATAATGCAAAGTATTTTTCTGTCGGTGGTACTTCTGAACCTTGATCTTAAATTTGAAAATCTTCACTCTATTCTTCAGGTGGGATCCTAACTTACAATTTCTTCACCTTGTTCCTTGAATTTTAATTTCATCACCTTGTTCTTCACGCGGGCTCCTGACTTTCTATTTCTTATCTTTTGATTTTCAATTTCATTGCCCTGTGCTTCAGGCATGCTACGGACTTATAATTTCCTTACTTTATTGCCTTTCAATTGCTTCACCTTATTACTTGACTTTAAATCTCTTAACCTTGTTACTTGACTTTCAATCTCATCACCTTGTTACCTGACTTTCAGTTTCTTTATCCTGTTCTTTAGGCGGGATCTTGACTAGCAATTTCCTCACTCTGTTCTATGAGTAAGCTCTTGACTTTCAATTTCATCACCCTGTTCTTTAGACGGGCTCCTTCTTTGCAATTTTATCACTCTATTCTCCGAGCGAGCTCCCGATTTTCAATTTCATCACCCTATTCTTCAGACGGGCTCTAGACTTATAATTTCCTCACTCTATTCTCTGATCGAGCTCCAAACTTTTAATTTTATAACCTATTCTTCGATCGGGCTCTCGACCTACAATTTCTTCACTCTGTTCTTCGAGCGAGCTCTTGACTTTCAATTTCATTATCCTATTCTTTGGACGGGCTCTTAATTGACAATTTCTTCAATTTGTTCTCTGATCGAACTTCCAACTTAAAATTTCATCTCCCTATTCTTCGGGCGGGCTCCCGAGTTACAATTTCTTCACTCTGTTCTCCGAGCAAACTCCTGACTTTCAATTTCATTATCCTATTTTTTGGGTGGACTCTTGAGTTGTAATTTCTTTACTCTATGCTCCAGGTAAGCTCCCGACTTTCAATTTTATCACCCTATTCTTCGGGCGGGCTCCTGAGTTGCAATTTCTTGACTGTGTTCTCCGAGCGAGCTCCCAACTTGCAATTTCATCGCCCTATTTCCAGGCAGGCTCCTGACTTGAAATTTCCTCACCCTGTTCTCCAGGTGGGTTCTTGAAATTAGGATCAAAACTAGAACCAAAATTATCCCAAACAAAGATTATGATAAAGAAAGATTCCATATTTCAGAAAAATAAAGTCTCACTTTCTAGGAGGGTCCTAAAGTGAAGTTCTATATAACATGAATTAATTTTAATTTTTTCCCCAATTTTCATTAAAAGATTTTGCAGGTGGCAAACCTAATCACAACTACTTGCAACAGTGCATAATGCAAAGATGAATCAAGATCCTGATCAACAAATTCCCCTTTTAAGGGTAAAATTAAATGACTGAGACCAACAAGTCCCTCTCTTAAGAGTGAGAGATGAAAGACCCAAATATGTGTATTTTAGGGGTACAAGATGATGAGTTTTAACATAATTTCTATTACTAAACTTGTACAGCAACACTGCTCTTGTATTTACAGAAATAAGGAATTGCACCTCTGGACATTTGTGCTTTGAAGCCTTTGATTTGAAGGTAGCAAGTGTTCCTGTTTTATAAAGAAAACTTATGAGTTTAAAATAGGATGGTTGGCTTGCGGCTTTGGCTTTTGAGGTCATTTCTCTCATCCCCATCATATTTAATGTTGCTTCCAACCATTATCATATGTCATTGACTTGCTATATCATTCATCCGAACACAGATTATTAAGAGTGACTTTGAAACAAAACTTAGTATCTTTTCTTTGCCATGCTCTTAAGATAAAACCTTTGAAGCTTGGTATTTCCATAAGTTCCCATACTCATTTGTTGACAAAACTTTCTGCATTTCTTATTTTAGCTCACAATCATGTCTCTTTCATGTGCTTTCCCTTTGTCTTGCTTTATGCAATTAAAGAAGCTAGTAGCCATTTTTGAAATTTTTTCTCACTTGTTTTGACATGGATTAGACTCAAAGGCATGAGAAAAATTATAATGATTTTTTTATAAATGACTCAAAAAAATAAAATTAAAATAAAGATAGGAAAGAAAAGACAATGAATGTCCTCATTTGACACAAAAAAACAAAAAATTTATCTGAAAATGACAGTAAATTCTAATGATTATGCCATGCATTTTGGATTAAACTACCTGATCTTTCCATCCAAACTTTCTAACAATTGTTCTTGAGTTAATGGCCCTAAAACTAAGTTACTTCCTTGAGCCAAATTCATTCGGAGACCTCATTCGGCTAGTGACGCCTTGAAGGATTTTCGCCAATAAGCCTCTTTATTTCTCTTAGATCATCATTGCCTTATGGTATCTATGAGGGTTTTTCACCAATGATACTCTCTTATTTTTATTTCTCCTAACTCACAATCATCTTATGGTGCCCGTGAGGGTTTTCACTGATAAGACTATCATTTTTATCTCTATCAACTTACCATCGCCTTATGATGCCCGTGAGGATTTTCATCAATAAGACTCTCTTTTTTATTTATCTTATGATTCCTTATGCAGAGGAAGACAAGTATTTCCAGATTGCGTCATCATATCTATAGCATGCTTAGCCTTAACATTCTCTAAACTTGATCTGAAGGTGTTTTTTTGGTTGTAACTTTGCTTTTGGATAAGGTTAGAAAGAAATGATGGTATAGGGCCCAAATGACACTAGAAATTGGGTGGGACTTACAACTTTGGAGTCGACTCAAATAATGAAGATTAAATCATGCCCCAGTTTCTTTTGACTGGGTAATTCCAAGTAGTTTATTTTGTTGGACAGAGCTTGAAGAAGGGAAGCCTACATATCTCACCCCCGAGAGAGGAGAATCTGGTCTAACGTAGTTCAGACAACTTGTTCTTTTTATTGATTATGATTTCTTTTATTCAATTTTTCTCCTTTTTTACTAACACTTTTTCTTTTTGGGACTTTTCTGACTTTATTTTTCTTGACACTCTTCTCGTGTCTTCCTTTTTGACACTATTTTTTTCTTTTTGAAACTTTTCTGATTCTATTTTTTTACGCTACACTTTTCTTTTAAAATTTGCTGATTCTATTTTGATTCCAAAAGAGGGGAATGAAAGAAAATAGAAGTAAAGCTAAAATAGGGTAAACAAAGGATGACATAATGTTTGGATAGCAGAATGAAATTCCTTCGTCATATCAATCATTGACAATGTATGTACATGTCATGCAATATGAAGTTAAAGATAAAGATCATCTTTGCCACTTCAACAATACTAACTTTAATTAAGCATGTGTGCCATTTCTTCTTCTACAATTGTCAAACAATCAACTCAACGTTTGATGTACATCCCTCACATCGAATGATCCATGCTCTTGTGGAGCTGATTATCTTCCTGTTACTCTTGATATAGGGATCACACATCCACTATTTGAACTAATTTAGCTATGTTTTTCAATTAATGACTAAGTTATTCTTGTGATTTCAAACAATTGCCTTAATTTTGAAAGAAGGCTTCAACATGGTCACCAAATGTCTTAACACTGTACCTATTTTATCTGATGCTCTTTTTTCTAACTTTAACCCTCTGATTCAATGTTTCATGATTAAAACTCAATTTTAAGATCTGGCTAAAAATTCCTCAAGCATGTCATAACACTAGAATTAACATAAAATGTATTGTGTAAACAAAAAAAAAACCACTTAAAATAAGACAAAATGACAAAGGACACCACATTTCGTTGAAAAAAAAGATAGAAGGTTTAAAAAAAGACGACAGAGAAAAAAACAAGATAGATTCTGAACTACAACCCCAAAATAATTCAAAAAACAAAAAGGAAAACAAAAAAACTACCAATAATCCTTCCAAGTAAGGAGAGGAGTCACTTTTCAATTGCTGAGTTTGATATCTTAGCCACTGATTTGCACATCATCATGACTAAAGCTTTCACCTCTATCTAACATATTTCCTTCAACAAATAAGTTTTGGATCCCCATGCTTGACTCATTGCCTCCCAAATATTGTGCATTACCGCGTGTTGGCAAAGGACTTTGTATGACCTTTGTAGTGTCAATGTTTTACACTATGATCAATTTTTCTTGAATCATCCTTTCTATTTCTTTTTTCAAAGCACTACAACCTTCAATACTATTACCCTGAATATTAGAATGATATTCACATCGTACATGAGGATCAAAATTTCTTTGATATAGGCAACCTATGGGCTTATTAGTAAAGCCTGTGCACCCACCATAGCCACGTCGTGATGGTAAATCAAGTGCATCTTGGGATGCAACTTAACGTTTTAGTAATAACTTTGTTTTGTTTTAAAGGATAGGAAGCATGAGGAAATCACTCGCTTGAGATAAAATTGCAAAAATTCAATCAAGTCTAGGTAAGTTAACTCACGAGTGTAGTCTACGAATTGTGAGTACAACTCATAATTAGTGGACTATACTCGTTAAAATCAAAAGTTATTTTTTGGTCTATGAACCCTACTCAAGAGCCCTACCTAGGAGTATTTGGTACAACCAATGACTCATGAGTTGAGTCATAGGAATCAAAAATTTCCAATTGGTCTCTAAACCTCACTCATGAGTCCTACCTTCGATTAGTGGGTACAATCTATGATTCATGAGTTAAGTAGTAGAAATTAATAATAAATTTTGGTTGCAGATTTATATTCATGACTTCAACGTATTTTTTATGAGTTCAGCCCACTAATCATGAGTCGAGTAGTAGGTCAGCATTGGGCACAACAGTGCCAAATTTTAAATTAAAAACATAGCCCATGCGACATGACCCAAATTGGCAGTTTCCTTTAATTAAATCCCGAAACTAGATTCACTTCCTACTCTTTATAACTCTCTTACAAATTCAAACTCCTCCACCTCATCACATTCTAACTGTCCTACTCAAATTCATGTTTTGTGTACCAAGGCCCCAAGATCGTAAAAACTACATTAATTTTTTTTTTGCTTGAATCTTACATTAAGGTAACATCTGGTTTGACTTTGCTAATTAATTGACCTTATATTTGGAAACTTTAATCAATAGTTAAGACTAATAAGACTTGATTGAAACACATAATTCTCGAATTGATTGAACTTTGAAAGTATCCAATTAAACTACCTTTTGTTGCTTTGAATTAAATTGGTTGAAATTGAATCGAAAAGGGAAATCTTGGGTTATTCAGAATTGGATTATAAGTAAGAACTTACGTAACCCTCAAGTTTGAACCTACGAACCCAATCTACAACTCATGAGTCATATTCACAATTCATAGATTGTAATCATAGGAATCAAACATGAGGTTTTGAAATTAAGACTCAGGATCTGATACCTATGAAATCAAGTCTCGATTAGTGAATTGAACCCACTAATCATGGGTTGAACTAGTGGGTTTAATTCTCAACTCACGAGTCCAATCCATGAGTCATGTTCATCTCATAAATCGTGAGCTGGACTAGAATGTTGTACATGCACTAAAAATTATTTTTATCTTTCTTGAGTAATGTGATTTTTAGTAATGCGTCTATATGCAAGTACCATGCCACCAAAACCAACATCAAAGAAGGATATGTAGTTCAAACTGAGAGATGAGTCTCCTTAGGAGAGTGGAACTATTAAGAAGTACTCCATTGATAGAACACTCTTGGTTTTAGTGCTAGACCTAATACTAGCCTTGGAGAGATGCAACAACTAAGGCTGCCATTGAGCAAAGTTCTCAACCCGCAACACTATCGGTATCTTAGTCTAGGGCCCAGGCTCTACCAACTCTTGTGGATCGATCTACACAAAAAATGAATACTGAACGACGGTCACCACTACACTATTTTATCCTTCTACAGTCTGATAAGGGAGAGGACGAGTCTAGCTCTAATACTAGTGAGGAGGAGTCAGCCATCGCAGGTCTAAAAATAAAGTAGAGTATGGGTCAAAAAATAGAGATCGAAAGGCAAATGCATTCCAGTCTAATAAGGTTGCTAAGAATTTAGAGGGTAGTGAGGATTCCTCTACATTAGCTCCAGTCACAGAGGTAGAGGAGTCCACTCACACCTCTGCCATACTAGTTCTTAGGCCATCTAGAGATGGTATGCTATCATAGTAGAGCATATTTGAGGTACCTCGCATTAGTCTCTCTATACTAGTGCTAAACCTAATTATGTAGGCCTCAACAGAGCATATTTGAGGTATCTCGCATTAGGCTCGCAACATTGGCAGGGATTCCATACCTAAAGGCTGCGTTTGATAAATATAGGCTTGAATGGATAGGTAAGCCTTCACAATTTTACAACCCTAAGGTAGTATCTTAGTTCTCTACATCCTATATTGCATCTATTTGTTTGATCACACCAGCAGGGATAAGAGATCAGGATCAGCCTTCACTGTCTCATGCACTAGTCAGGGCTGTTAGAGCTAACTTATCTGAGGAGATAATTCATAAATTTTTATTTGGACATGAGTTTGTAGGGGTGGTGACTACAACTAAGTTTGAATATCAAATAAGGATAGTGAGGAGTAGGAAGACTATTAGGGATATCAATCACCGGGATCAAACAAGAGAGTTAGCGAGATGGGTGGCTTAACAGAATGATGAGCTTAATGTTGAAAACCATTAGGTCAAGGGAAAGGCAAATATAAAAAAGTGTTCTTTACTCTTAGCAAAGTTTTGGTACTGCATAGTGAGGCACAAGTTGAGTCCCGCATCTATGGTTAATACACTCACATGGGACTAGGCAGTATTGGCTGTCAGTATCATGGCTGGCTATGATATAGAATTTGCTCAATAGATTCGAGATAAGATTTATGAGAGAGCTTTTTATGAGATTACTCGTATTTTTTCCCTGCTTGATCCAAAGACTATGTTATAAGGTGAAAGTATAGATATTACAAGATAATGATCATCATGTTGAGGCTATCTATATGACTGATATAGTGTTGATTTGTAATGACACCAGCCCAGTTGTACTAAACAAGCCACAAACTCCTACATCCTTGGGAATGACCCTCTTTGAGGGGTTTTTGAGTCAGTTGAGTAGCTTGATAGGATGAAAATAGGTGTTAATATTGAGATAAGCATTCAGCTAGTAGAGCCTTCATCTATGACGGATAGTAAGAGTGCTACAGGCACTTCAGCTTTAACTTTTACTTCAAAATGCCTTTTTGCCCACTGATTTTAGATATGGTGATAGTGTCATGATATTTCTTATTGTAATTGGTGGACAGGAAGTAAGAATAAGTAGAGCATAAAACACATACCAATACCCAATTGGCCAAGTAATTTGGTCAGATCTACTCTTTAAAATGGACCACTTTGGAGGCATTAGAGGCACAAGTGGAGATTAGAATGAACTCAAGATAAGGATAATGGACACTATAGAGTGGTTTACTAGAGATCTATATAGATGTTTCCATAGTTTTGAGATACATATGGGAGAGCAAATCCATAAGAATCAGGTGTCTGACTTATCAAGCCTGTGCGAGAAGGTGGCCATATTGAGATTGGAGGCTCATACTTTAGTTGAGAGCCATAACCATGTCATCTCTTTAGTTATAACTTATATTATATACCACCGCTTACACTACCACCACTGATATTTTATTTATTCGTTGATGATGATGAGGCCAAGACTATTAAGAATGAGAGTATACTGAGCAATGTAATAGCTTGGATGAGTTTGTATGGGAACTAAAGAGTTCCATCATAAATTCTATTATCTAGCTATATATTAATGCGAGTAAGCATGCCCAATGCCAGTTAGGTGCCTCCTTTAGTCGAGCACCACCACCACCTCTTGGTGAGTCACCCAATATACCTTTCGATGCCCTAGTTAGGTGTAAGGCTTCTTCCAATGCCTAGAGAATCTTAGGTATGTCCTTATTTCCATGTATTATTTTGTCTATTGGTATGCACTATGGATAATCCATTATCTTTTAGTTGGGGTTGGGGGTGTACCAACCACTTTGTGTATTTGTTGTCGTGTCTCTTTTCCCTAAAGTATGCTATCATAGTAGAGCCGACATGTTAAGGTTTTTAGCTATGTTCGTGATATGTGTTATGTTTTGTGTTGTATGACAAGTAGAAAACTAAGGAACCTTTGTGCGATCTAATCTTAAATTTTTTGTGTTTCATAAAATGATACCCCTCACAAATATTTTGTGAACTGCCTGTTTTGAAGATATCTTGTGTATAGTAACCATTGTTGAATCTTTTTATAGCATTAGTATTAGGAACAAAATAATCATAGCTTAGCATTGCATAAACCGGATAGGTAGTAGTTTGATAATGTAACCCTGTGCCATGTATGTGAGGTGTTTACCTAGTTCATATTATGTGTTTAATATAGAACTTTCCCAGTTAGTCTTGCCTAGGTTTTAAAATAGTTGGTTGTGACATGATCATAGGTTGTGTTTTAATAATTCCACTCATCGTAAAAGACCAACTAAATTAGAATAAGTATCCCTTGTTCCCAAATTTAAACCTAAAGTGATCTATTTTTGTTTAACCTCTTTACCTTCCAATTTCAATTACAATGAACCTACTTTAGCTCTGTCCCTCTTTGAACACTGTGTACCTTAACTCGAGAAAATCGCCTAAGTTAAGGGTGGCTATCATAGGGGTGCGTAGTTAAATATAGTTATGAAGAAAGGTGTTGAATAAAACATAAGAAAGTAGAGTTAGGTGTTGTAGAAAAGTGTGAAAAGGAAAAAAAAGGAAGCGAAAATTAAAGTCAAAGAAATAATAATTGCAAAGAACGAAAAAATCACAAACAATAAAAATAGTAATAAAGGAGAAAAAGTGAGAACAAAAGAAGCATGGTTAAGTAGAGGAGCCAAAAATATATGTATAGAGTTACGGAGGGTGAGTCACTATTTCACATATGTACCATACTTTCTCTAAAGCCTAGATTATAAGACAAGAAAAGTCCTATACTTATCCCAATCCAGCTGTCTTATAGTAATCTCAGTCCAACCATCCAAACAACTAATGCATAGAAAATAAGGGCAAACCTATGGTATTTCACATATATTGTTTAAACTTCTTTGTGAGCAGGAGTGTTTTGATGTAGTCCTTATATTTGTATGTACTATAATACTGTGAGAGTTGGGACTTCCTTGTTGTAAGGATACATGGGTTGCATTTTAGCTACTTATTTATTTGGGTAGTGTAAATTTTATACATGCTTCGTTATTTTTTGCTAATTTGATGTCATCGCTTGATCCCTTTAGTGTCATGATATTATTCTACATGGATAACAATAGTGGTTTTGAAAGTTGTGCATAGAAAATGGTTAATAGGTTGTAAGACCCCGTAAAAATCGCATGTCAAATTCAGCTCGTAAAGCTCCATGAGAGATTCCAACACTTAGAAAAATTTTTTGCTAAGTGTTCAAGTTCAACACTTACCCTCATTTTAGACCTCCTAACTTTGGGGATTTATTTGATGACCTTCCCGACCTCCATTTTTAGATTTTCAGGTTGCGCTACGATGGGAAAAGGTCGTAGTATACCTCGGGTGAGTTTTAGAATTTTTGGAGTAGTGTAAGGGAACTTTTGGGTTCCTAAAACAGTAGCTACGGGCGATAAGGCTCGCGTTGCCTGGCAACTCCACTGCTTGCCCAGTTTTCAGCATTTCAGGGTCAACTTCAAACGATCATAACTTCTTGAATATTTTGAACTGGGAGAGATTCTATATATCAATAGAAAAATATTTGAGTTCTCTTTCTACTTCAGTTAGTTTCATCCAAATTCAACATCTGAGTAAAGATATATGATCAACTTACTACAGCCTATCAAAACTGTCAACATAGGGACAACTTTGTCTTTTTCTTTTTTCATAGGGGTAATTTTGTCATCCTCCACCCCTATATATATACCCGAAACACGGGATTAAGGCTCATTTAAAGAAAAATATACTCTTTTCTTCCATTTTCTCTCAAGAACTCAAGAAAGGGTTTCCATAGAAGATCCAAGTTCAAGTAATTTTCTCCGTCAACCTTCCTAAAATCAAGAACTAAGGTATTCATAGTGTCATCCATGGATTCCTTTCATCCATGGAGCTCTAGAATCAAGTTTTAAGTTACGTATCATGAATATTTTATGGTGGGATGATTATGTTCATGTTGATGCTGTTAAATTGAGTTTTTAATTCAATGAGTTATCTCAAGAATCATGAAAACTAATTTATTTTGTAATATTATTCATATGAACTTTATGTTCAGTTCTTGAAATTGCAAGTTGGACATTGATAATCATGTTGTTGGTGTTGAATGATTCCTAAGTTGGAATCTTTATGTGAAATCATAAAACTATGTTGAAATATAAGTTGACGTCCATGAATTTGATGATTTATACTTTGTGAAAATTTTATGATTTCACCTATTCCTAAGTTGTGCATGAAAGGTATTTGATTAAATATTTAAGAGAAACAAGAAACATGTAGTATGGATTAATATGGCATAAAAGGTAAATTCATGCCATTGACCTCATGCTTGAATGGCTTACATGCTCTTGTTGTACAATGAATATGTTGTTGGAATGTCATGATGTTAGAGTATGAAATTATGATCTCGATTATATATATACCTACCATGAACAAGATTACATTAGCCATGTACTTCATGAAACCCCCAACTTATTTTATTATGAACGGTTTATATTGATCATGTAATCAAGAATGTCAAGAAGTGTCAGTTTCCTTCTATCGAGCCCTGGGGGTACTTGTACCCGAACAATATAATTGTGTGCCTAGAGCCATGTCATGTTTTCATGATACTCTCAGTCAATCCATGTTCAGTAGACTTCAGTCAGTCTCATGACTTAGGAAAACTCATGCAAAGACAGTATCAGTTCAGTTTTACTCAATACTCAGTAATCTATGTAATCTCAGTAATATTTCATCAGTTTATAGAATTCAACAAATCTTAGTATCAGTATAATTTAGTTCAGTATTCAGTTCAAATATCATTAAACTCAGTCATTCAGTATCTCATTATCAGTAAACTCAGTCATTCAGTATCTCAACATCAGTAAACTTGTGTTGTCAGTATTCAGACTCAGTAGTCAGTATCACCTCAAGCTTAGTTTTAGTTACGTATGTATGTTTGTATTCTCATGTTCATATCAGTCAGCATTGTTCATGCATATAAAACCCTTTACATTTAGCCTACCTCACTCATATACTCAGTACATTCAGTCGTACTGACGCATTTGCGCTATGGTGTTTTATTTGACGCCATAGGTACAGAGGCATGAGTTTCAGAGCAGAAGTAGCATTGCAAATTTAAGTAGTTAGTGCTCCTCTTCATTTGAGGAAAATATCATTATTACTTTATTATAGTAGTTTAGATTAGTTTTTCAGTTCATGGAGTTAGTTGGAGACATGATCCTTCAACTCTTTATTTAGTTCAGTTAGAGGCTTTGGACTAGATGTCAGATTAGATGTTCAGACTTCAGTATTTATGTTTCTTTTTGGTATTATTATACCATGTTTTTTTAGATATGTATCAGTATTGAACCTTATAGCCTTAAAGTTTATGTTTCTGCATATTTTATGAGATATTATGCAGTTTACAGGTACAGATATCAGTCATGGGTAGCTTGTGGTCCTTCAGGGTCATGAGCACCGTGTAGTATTTTGGTTCAAAAAATATAAGTGTTACAAAATTGGTATTAGAGCCTAAGGTTCAACAGTATTCTAGGAAGTCTGAAAGCTGTATCAAGTAGAGTCTTGTACATGGGCGTGTTATGCACCACACTTATATGCAGGAGGCTATCAGATGTTTTAGGAACAGTTTCCCTTCTTTCATGTCTCAAGATCATGCTATAGCAGGTTTCTCTAAGGAACCTATATAGATTCACATCGGGCTCCCCTCATGTTAACCTTACCTTACTTTCAAGGTAACAGAAATAGTGAAGCTTAAATCCTAAAGATAGGGCTTTCTCATGCAGTCCTTGGAGACAGTTATGGGATTTGCCACATGCTCAGACAATATCCCCTCAGTTTAGTAATGTTCCAAAGTTGTACAAATTTTATTTATGATCATAAGAACTCCTTTGTAAACTCAAATTAAATTTTTGATATGCTATTATATCCCTTCTCAAAATTCTATGACAGTATAGACCTAGAGTTTTATCTAGTCTGATTTGATTATTTATTCATTGGGATAGTTGTACCAAGGTAAATCAGGAGGCTTGAACAGTGTAAGCTAGAATTTATGTTTATTTACTTGAAATTAAGCATAAAGGTGTAGATGTGATATTAGTAGTATATGAGGAAACAGAAGCAGCTGATGTGTTTAGTAGGATAGGCAGGAGTCGAACAGAGCATAAGTATGTAATGACAGATCAAGTGACTAAGTCAGACTCTCAGATTCCAGTAGTAGTTCCAGTATGTATAGAAAAGCAGTAAGGGAGCACGATTACCAACCCATCCTCTTCTCAGTACAAAGATTTGTATTTCAGCTATAACGAAATCAACTCAGGTCTTAAATATCAACTCTAAGGTCACGAACCACGATCATGCACTTTTCCATAAATCATGTACGGTTTTAGTTCCTAGTATAAAGGATTTAAGTTTACCCCATAGTATGAATCAATTCCATGAACACAACTTATGTTCACTTGTTTTCCATAGAATCGTGTGCGCTTTTAGTTCCTAACATATGGAGTCAGATCTAAACCACTCAGTGTCACAAATCAGGTCTCATGAATACAAAAAACTCGAAACTGAGGTCATGCAGAACATAGCTCATGTACACGTATCATGCTTTACAGTATACTCAGCTTTCATGAATCATGCTATACCCCTACAAATTAGATTAATTCATACGACGTCATGTATATCCTCAGTTCAAACCTTTTTGGTAAATCCATGCTCAGCTACCTCATGTTAGTCAGTCAGTCCCTTCTCGTATGTATAATACTCTACGGTCTCAGTCCAACTATTCAAAATAAGTACAATTCAGTCTTGCATACCCAGTATTCAGTTACCAGTTATTCAGTTAATTAGATAAGTTAGTATATTTATACACTCGTAATCAGCTAAGTTCATGCATCGTGTCTCAGTTTCAGATCCCAGCTATTAAGGCACAATTCTGTCCGTAAGTGCCTTGTACACTGCCTTAGTTTTCCTTAGTATCTCAGCTAAGTCAGTATTCTTCAAGGGACCTAGACTCCCAAGGGGGAGATACCCTATATCCCTCGACCTTATGTGATTAAAAAATGCCACTTTCTTTTCTCTAGATAAATCCAGCTGGAGGAAGGGTTACTTATAAGCTGACCCCCTAGCTCCAAATTTCAGTTGTAATCTATGTTCTTAATGGCTCAGTTTATCCGACGATATTCTGTCCATGTCACGCATTAAAAACTCAGTTCAACTCATGTATCATGTTCCAGATTCAATATGTTCTCATGTTTTCGCTCATGCATATTGTGTGATTAATCTCAGACTTATCGGTATTTTCAGTTTAATATAATAGTCTTCCTTTACTCATTGTTATGTTCAGATTTCAGTAACACACTTGGTACCATTATCATTGCATGTTCAGTTAAATATTCATGAGTCAGTTCAGTCATGTATCCACGCATCAGATATGTGTGGTCAGCTTATAAATACTTTCAGTCCTGCATTCACGTATCACGTCAGTCCTCATTTCTCCCCTCTCAATCAGTCCCATTCAAGGAAGAACATTCTCTAGGGGAAGATATTGTAAGACCCCATAAAAATAGCATGTAAAATTCAACTCGTAAAGCTCCATGAGGGATTCCAACACTTAGAAAATTTTTTTGCTAAGTGTTCAAGTTCAACACTTACTCTCATTTTAGACCTCCTAACTTTGGAGATTTATTTGATGACCTTTCCGACCTCTGTTTTTAGATTTTCAAGTTGCGTTGCAATGGGGAAAGGTCGTAGTGTACCCCGAGTGAGTTTCAAAATTTTTGGAGTAGCGTAAGGGCACTTTTGAGTGCCCAAAACAGTAGCTATGGGCGATAAGGTCCGGGTCGTGTGGCAACTCCACTACTTGCTCAGTTTTTAGCATTTCAGGGTCAACTTCAAATGATCATAACTTCTTGAATATTTTTAATTGGTAGAGCTGCTATATATCAATCGAAATGTATTTAAGTCCTCTTTCAAATTCAATTGGTTTCATCCAAATCCAACATCTGAGTAAAAAGATATGATCAATTTACTACAGCCTATCAAAACTGTCAATAAAGGGACAACTTCATCTTTTTCTTTTTTATAAGGTTAATTTGGTCATCCTCCACCCCTATATATATCCCAAACACGGTATTAAGGCTCATTTGAAGCAAAATATACTCTTTTCTTCCATTTTCTCTCAAGAACTCAAGAAAGGGTTTCCATAGAAGATCCAAGTTCAAGCAGTTCTCTCCGACAATCTTCCTAAAATCAAGATTTAGGGTATGCATAGTGTTCATCCATCGATTTCCTTCATCCATGGAGCTCAAGAATCAAGTTTTAATTTATGTATCATGAATATTTTATGGTGGGATGATTATGTTCATGTTGATGATGTTAAATTGAGTTTTTAATTCGATGAGTTATTTCAAGAATCATGCAAACTAATTTATTTTGTAATATTATTCATATGAACTTTATGTTGAGTTCTTAAAATTGCAAGTTGGAAGTTGATGATCATGTTGTTGGTGTTGAATGATTCTCAAGTTGGGATCTTTATGTGAAATCATAAAACTATGTTGAAATATAAGTTGAAGTCCATGAATTTGGTGATTTATACTTTGTGAAAATTTTATGATTTCACCTATGCGTAAGTTGTGCATGAAAGGTGTTTGATTAAATGTTTAATAGAAACAAGAAACATGTAGTATGGATTAATATGGCATAAAAGGTAAATTCATGCCATTGACCTCATGCTTGAATGGCTTACATATTATTGTTGTACAATGAATATGTTGTTGGAATGTCATGATGTTAGAGTATGAAATTATGATCTTGATTATATACATTCCTACCATGAACAAGATTACATTAACCATGTACTTTATGAAATCCCCAACTTATTTTATTATGAATGGTTTATATTGATCATGTATTCAAGAATGTCAAGAAGTGTCAGTTTCCTTCTATCGAGCCCTGGGGGTACTTGTACCCGAACAATATAGTTGTGTGACTATAGCCATGTCATGTTTTCATGATACTCTCAGTCAAGCCATGTTCAGTAGAATTCAGTCAGTCTCATGACTTAGGAAAACTCATGCAAAGGCAGTATCAGTTCAGCTTTACTCAGTACTCAGTAATCTACGTAATCTCAATAATATTTCATCAGTTTATGGAATTCAAAAAATCTTAGTATTAGTATAATTTAGATCAGTATTCAGTTCAGATATCAGTAAACTCAGTCATTTATCTCAATATCAGTAAACTCAGTCATTCAGTATCTCAGTATCAGTAAACCCTTGTTTTCAGGATTCAGACTCAGTAGTTAGTATCACCACGAGTTTAGTTGCAGTTACGTATGTATGTATGTATTCTCATGTTCATATCAGTCAGCATTGTTCATGCATATAAAACCCTTTAAATTTAACCTACCTCACTTGTATACTCAGTACATTCAGTCGTATTGACGCATTCACGCTATGGTGTTTTATTTGATACCATAGGTACAGAGGCATGAGTTTCAAAGCAACAGTAGCATTACAGATTTCAGCAGTCAGTGCTCCTCTTCATTTGAGGACAATATTATTATTACTTTATTATAGTATTTTAGATTAGTTTTTCACTTTATGGAGTAAGTTGGAGACATGTTCCTTCAACTCCTTATTCAGTTCAGTTAGAGGCTTTCGGATGAGATGTTAGATTAGATGCTTAGACTTCAGTATTTATGTTTCTTTTTGGTGTTGTTATACCATGTTATTCAGATACGTATCAGTATTGAACCTTATTTCCTTATAGTTCATGTTTCCGCATATTTTATGAGATATTATGAAGTTTATACGTACAAATATCAGTCATGGGTTAGCTTGTGGTCTTTCGGGGTCATGAGCACCGTGTAGCATTTCGATTTCAAAAATCGGGGCATTAAATAGTTGGAGCTTAAATGAAATAATTTTTTGTCGTTGTTTTCTTTCTTTTCTTTCAAGGTAAGCATCATCTTTGTTTATTGTGTGTTAGTTATCTAAGGACATGCAAATGTTATAAGTTGATGGTTTTGGAATACCATGGTTTTATGGCACTTTTGATGCTTAAAACAAGGAAATTAAGTAGGAACTTAGGTCTTTTTATTAGATATGATGTGCATTTGTGTTAACTTTTGCACAAAAACAACTTTCAAGACAACGACTGAGAAATAAAAAGATTAAGAGTTGTTGAAAGAGCTACCCATGAATCAACATTCAACTCGTGTGTAGTCTACAAATTGTGAGTAGCATAGTAGGTTGAGTTTTGAAGATGGAAATTATATCTGGCTCCTATGAGGATACCTTTGGCTCGTAGGTGTAACCCACGATTATTAGGTTGAAAAGATAATTTCCATGATTCTAAGGGACAATTTGTGAGTTATACCCATGAATTATGAGTTTTGTCCAAACTAAATTTCCTACACTATTTAGGATAGGTTTTATTTTATATTTATAAGTACCCCTTGGATGTTTTATTATCAGTTTACACAGTTTATACACTTTGGACATTATTTTAAGTTTTGAGATACATTATTTATCTGGGAATTATTTATCTTATTTTTAGGGTTTTTAATTGATTGGACTTTTTGGGTTTTCATTCTTAATCTTTGTAAGTTCAACATTATGCTTTCATCTATGGAATATTTGTTTGATCTTTCAACCATGAGTAGCTTAACCCCATAACAAGGGTTAAGGGAACGCAGATGAATTAATGAAGAAGGTTAAGTACGAACTCATTCTTTTTTGGTGTTCTTATATGTATTGGGATTTTCTTAGTTTTAATTGCTTTATTAATGGTTTCAAACATTAAGAACTTACCCGTAGTCAATACTTTCTTGAGAGTGAGGTAGATATTAGGAAAAAAAGATCAAAACATTATTTAAAGTTATCAACCTCTATCTAATTATCTTGAGACTATTAGAAAGTACTTAATTTCATATCAGAAAAAAGGGATAGTAATGTTATTCTTTGGACAAAGAGGAGAAAAGTGAAACTCAATAAAGTTGAGGTCAAGAGATGATTAGATGACACATAACTTATTACTTTTTTCTTACAAGGATCAAGATTATTTGACTAGAATATAGTGTTTGTGGAGTTATAAAGTTAGGGGAACATAATCCTAGTGCTCGTCTAAAATTGATCACAACCCTAATTTCACTGCAATTGTTACTGTTAGTCTGATTGTTTCAAAGGCCCCCCTTTATTTCCATAATTTCCAATTATATCAGCAAGCTCATGATCGATTTTTGGTCTAGTACTCGTGGGTTTGACCCCAACCTAGTTGGGTTCTATATTTGACTAACAATCGCTTATACTTTATTGGAGGTATAATTTGGGTATCATCAAGTACAATTTTTCAAAGCATTATATGATCTTGGGGCAAGTATTAATTTGATGCCAATAGTCCTATATTGAGAGTATGGCTTGGTAACACCCCAAAATCTGATTCCTTGGCTGCCTTTTCTAAATCTGAATCTTAAAATAGGGAAATACGAGTATGAAAACATAATAGATGCGGAATTTCTTATATAAAACATAGAAATCTCATATATCTTTGTAAGACAATTAATGATATCTGAGTACTGAATCTAAAGTCTAACATTGAAACCAGTAGTCTGACAAGCCTCTACTATCTGAATCTAGAGAGTCACTGGGACAAGCCCTAGCTGAATCAAAGTGTCTGAAAATAAAATGAGAAACATCTGCTAAAAAACTGAAAGTGTAAGCAACTAAGTCCCCAAACAATGAGGACTCACCAACTACAGGAATATAATCCTCGAAAATCAATTATAATGTTAAGAATGAGCACCTGAACCTACATTATGAGATAATGCAGCACAGAGACATATATGTAGATCAGTACTTTGATGATGTATTGAGTATATGGGGGTGCATGCAATAAGTAAACGATATTATCATAATTTATAAAATCATACGCACTAAATGTAAATGACTCATTTAGGCTTGAGTAATCTGAAATATGGAAGTAAAGCATGAATAATAAAACGTGTAATCTAATTCTTGAGAGTCATCACACTTAGTTCTGAAATTTGTAGTTCTATTCTATTTCTCAAATCACGTAGGCTAAGTGAAGTCTAAAAACTTATTTTGTATATCTTAAGGCTTCAAATCCATAAAATGTTTTGAGAATAGGGGACATCTTTTTGGAAGTTCTTCTAACCGACAATACACCATGTAAGCATCCATGGAGTCCCATAACATGCCCCCATTAGGTAGGGTTGTTCTGCCCTTGCCATTGGAATAGAACATTCTAATCTGAATGATCACAATCTGAGTCATCCACGTAGAAGTAGGAATAATCTGATAATCAGTAACTACGGTGGCATATAGTTTTGGGGTATGAAACCATAGGAACTTACCCATCTTGGTGATAAATACTACTCCAAATGTCATGCTCAAAATCTTAAGAAATCCACTATAGAATTTATACAAAGGTTTACATAAAAACAAACTATGCTTTGATTTTCTTTAAATCTCAAGTCTTCTGAAATAAAGTAGATTCTTTATCTAAAATTTGAAAAAATCTAGTCATGGGGTGCTTATAGCATAAAAAATCTTGATACAACAATCTTTAAATGGGGTCTATTGAGCCAAAACATCAATCTCCTGTTAAAACATGTAAAAATTCATACTTGGTAATGTAAACATTCATAAATCATCTTAAAATCTGAAAATTTCAGCAGTGTGCATGGAAATATAAACATAATCATGTATTGCAACTTCTAAATCATGGAAAACCTCATAATCTTGCAAAGAATGATAATGGGTATAAATCCTAACTTTAATTTCATGGAAAATCATATAAATTGTAGTAAATTTGTAAATAAAATAAGATTTTGGGCACAAGGATGAAAGAATTATCCTTGTTCAAACCCCACATACCTTATTTGATGATATTTGATGAAAGGCTCGAATCTTGGATTCCTATGGATGCTTTGGAGATGAATTCTTATTATTATTATAGTGGGAATCCTCAATCCTAACTTATCTTGGAGAGCTAATAGAGGAATTCTTGAGTTTCTTGGAGAGGAACTATGAGCCTTAGGGTTTTGTTTAAGGGAGAATAATGAATGGAGCATAAAGTGCTCTCAAATATGATAAATCTTCTGTTTTTGGATGAATTGGGGGTTGGGTAATTTACCAAAGTGCCCCCTTTAAACTCTTAAATGGAACTAGAAAACGTACATTTTCCCGATCTGGGTGGCCACCGCGATGCGCCATTATCACGGTGGCTCACTGGAAAATGACAACTGGAATTTGGACAAACTCTGCGATGTGGAGTCATCGCGGTGCCCCTTTGGAATGCCATTTTGGCACATGGTGCGATGCACTATTATCTCGCTAGCCCTCTAGAAATGGATAACTTTGAAATTGGCCCTATCTGTGATGTACCAATATCGCGGAGGGCCACTGAAAAACTAAAAATTGGGATTTAAAACTGCTCCGCGATGCACTAAGGATATAAATGATGGTATTTTGCGACTGGAACTTTAAATATCCATAACTTCTTACTCGGTTATCGGATTGAGGTGAATCTTGTATTGTTGGAAATCTAATTCAATTTCCTATGCCATGGAAAGTCCAAATCTAAAGAATTCTATAAGAAATAAACATAACTCATTCTAGAAGCACTTCTTGCCATTTTCTAGAAGAGTTTAAGCTAGGAAAAATCACGGAGTGTTACAATATCTCCTCTTTGGGAACATTCAGCCTCAAATATGAATATTTAAGATGGAATTTATGAGGAATCTGAGAATATAAGATAGCATGCACAACTGAAATAAACTATTAGTCTGAATCTAAATCACTATGAGCTTCTGAGTAATCTATGAGTTCATGAACTTGGAAGAGGACAACTATATAGCTGAATGTATGATTAGAAAAGAACTGTATTAAGGAAGAGTAGTACCTTCGGTTAGATCAGAGTTTATGGAGAAGAGGTGAGGGTATTTGTCTCGCATGTCTATTTTTGTTTCCTAAGTACCACAACAGCTAATTCCAGATCATGGGTTGGGTAGTTCTTTTCATGAGGCTTAAACTCTCTAGAGGCATAGGCTATGACCTTACCTTTCTGTATCAACACCCAACCCAAACCAACTCTGGAGGCATCACAATACACCACGCAACCATCTGTACCATCAGGTAATGCTAACACTGGGGCTAAAGTGAGTCAAGTCTTCAACTTCTTAAAACTCTTCTCGCAGAAATCTGACCATTAGAACTTAACCTTCTTTTGGGTCAATCTAAACATAGGAGATACAATAGACGAGAAACCTTCAACAAAACGGTGATAGTAACTAGCTAAACCAAAGAAACTCCTCATGTCTATCATAGAGATAAGTCTAGGTCAATTTGTTACATCTTCTATCTTTTGGGGATAAAATCTAATACCATTGGTGGAAATAATATAACCAAGAAATGCTACTGATCTTAGGCAAAATTTGCACTTGCTGAATTTGGAGAACAATTGATGATCTCTAAGAGTTTGCAAGACAATTCTAAGATGTTCTATGTGGTCATCCTCGCTACGGGAGTACTCAAGGATATCATCTATCAATACTATGACAAACATGTCTAGATAGTATTTGAACACTTGATTCATGAGATCCATGAAAGCTACTGGAGCATTAGTTAGCCCGTAAGACATAACTAGAAACTCAAAATAACCATAACGGGTTCTAAAGGCTGTCTTTGGAATATCGCATTCCCTTACCTTAAGTTGATGATAGCCGGATCTAAGGTCTATCTTTGAGAAATAACTTGTACATTGTAATTGATCAAACAAGTCATCAATTCTAGGAAGAGGGTATTTGGTTTTTATTGTAACTTTATTCAGCTAACGATAGTCAATGTACATATGTAAAGAACTATCTTTTTCCGGTATGAATAGGACAGGAGTTCCATATAGCGAAACAGTAGGCCTTATGAAACCTTTATCTAGAAGATCTTTGAGTTGCTTCTTCAACTTCTTAAGATCTGCAGGTGCCATATGATATGGAGGGATAGAAATAGGCTGAGTATCTAGGAGAACATCAATATAAAATTCTATTTCCCTTTCGGGAGGTACCCTTAGGAGATCTTTGGGAAAAATATCAGGAAACTCATTTACTATATTAACTAACTGAATAGTTGGAGTCTCAGACTAAGTGTATTTAACTCAAACTAGATGATAAATACAACCTTTTGATATCAACTTTCTGGACTTAAGATAAGATATGAAATGACTCTTGGGAGACACTGAATTTTCTGACCACACAAAGACTGGCTTATCTGGGAACTGAAACTTCACCACACGAGTGCGATAATCTATAGAAGCATAACAGGAACAGAGCCAATACATACTAAGAATAAGATCAAAATCAACCATATCTAACACTATCAAGTCCGTTAACATGAATATATGAAGGACAGTGATAAGACACTTTTTATAGATTTGTTTAGCAATAACTGACTCACCTACTAGGTAGAAACTAAGAAAGTCACAGGGATATTTTCAGAATTTATCTTAAAATTCACAGCAACTAATGGGGTCACACAAGAGAAGCTCGACCCAGGGTCTAACAATACATAAACATCAAAATGAAAGACACGAAGCATACCACTCATGGCATCGGGTGAATCCTCTTGCTATTGATGGGATGGCAAAGCATAAACCTGATTTTGGCACTGACCTCTACCGATACTAAATGATGTGTCATGAGGAGAGGTTGGGTAACCTAGAGAAGTTGGTGCACTGTTAACCTAAGTTTGGGGATGAACATCTCTATTTTCCCGCATAGCATGCAGGCACTCTTTGATTCTGTAACCCTCCTGGACATAACCATAACAACCTTTTTGACCCCACAAATATTTATCTCCTTGATTCTTACTGAAATTAACACATGGGGATTTATTAAGCCTATTACTCACACTATTCTAAGATCTGGACATAGAGGACTTACCCCACTGTTCCTACCTATTTCTAGGTGCAAGAGCACTGGATGAAAAAGGTGCAGGCATAGGTGAATGATTCTAAAACTGTGAATAAATTCCTCCTCTAGACCTATTTTGACTGTGATCAAATTACCCTATTCTAGCCCGCTTATTTACTTTCTCTCCTTCCTTTATCTTTTCTGCCTCAATCTGTTGAGCATGCATCATCAATATAGGGAGATCTATGTCCCTATTAAGCATCGCAGTCCTAAACTCCTTAACTACTATTCCAGACACACCAGTCATAAACTTACTCATGCTTGTCCTAGGGTCAGCTATCTGATCAAGGGCATACTTAGACAACTAATTGAACTTGAGGCAATACTCTTTCACTGTCCTAGAGACCTAGCTCAGTATCATGAACTCTTCTATCTTAGTATGCCTCATCTCAAATGGGAAAAACTCATCTAAGGATGCATCCTAAAATATCTACCAAGTAATGGGAGTTGCATTCTCCCCTCTACTCTTCTTCCATATCACTACCCAATCATAAGCAACACCCATCATCCTATAGAATGCCAATTCTACACTCTCCTCTTCAGAAACATGCATAATTCAGGTTATTTTCTTCACCTCATCAAGATATAATTATGGGTCCTCTCCTAATTTTGACCTAAATACATCTGGAGGGTTCATTCTCATGAAAGTTCAAATTTTGGCTACGGTTAAATCCCCATCTTACTGAGTTGGAACTATAGCCTGATGATTGCCCTAAATATTAGTTGTCACAGCTTGGTCTAGCGCCTGAAAGGCAGCTTAAAACTCTGTATGTGACACATTCTTATTCAAAAAATCTGCGGGCTGAGGTGGCTGGTTATAATTTCTGTGGGCATTAGCTCTACGAGGAGGTATTTTCTATCAGATGAAAGCATGAGTTAGAAGCAGATAGAGACAATGAAGGCATGATAGGTCATGAAAGAAGAGATGATTTCCCAAAATGCTCTATAGCGTCTTGCTCATAGATATGGCGTATTTCACACCGACGGTCAATACTCTACATAACACGTCTTGTCTAACTCCCTAGAACTCTCTAAAACTTAGGCTCTCCAAACTATAAGTAGTCCTGAGCTAAACCTGGCTGCCTTTTCGAAATCTGAATCTCAAAATAGGGAAGTATGGGTATGAAAACATAATAGATGCGGAGGTTTTTATATAAAATATAAAAATCTCATAAATATTGGTAAGGTAATTACTGAGAATCTGAGTACTAAATCTAAAGTCTAACACTGAAACTAGTAGTCTAACAAGCCTCTACTATTTGAATCTAGAGAGTAACCGGGACAGGTCCCAGCTGACTCAAACTGTCTGAAAATAAAATGAGAAATATCAGCTAATAAACTGAAAGTGTAAGCAACTAAGTGCCCAAACTATGAGGACTCACCAACTGCAGGAATGTAGAAAAGATACTTAAAAATCAATTACGCTACTGAGACTGAGCACCTGAACCTATATTATGAGACAATGTAGCATATAGACATATATGTAGATCAGTACTTTGATGATGTACAGAGTATTTGGGGGTGCATGCAATAAGTAAACAATATTATCACAATTTATAAAATCATGTGTACTAAATGTAAATGACTCACTTAGGCTTGAGTCATCTGAAATCTGGAAGTAAAGCATCAATAATATAATGTGTAATCTAAATCTTGCGAGTCATCACACATAGTTCTGAAATCTGTAGTTCTGTTCTATTTCTCAAATCACGTAAGATAAGTCAAGTCTGAAAACTTATTCTGTATATCTTAAGGCTTCAAATCAATTAATTGTTTTGAGAATGGGGGCATCTTTTGGAAGGTTCTTCTAACCGACAATACACCATGTGAGCATCCATGGAGTCCCACAACTAGCCCCTGTTAGGTAGGGTTGTTCTACCCTTTCCATTAGAATAAAACATTCTAATCTGAGTGATCAAAATCTGAGTCATCCACGCATAAGTGGGAATAATCTGATAATCTATACCTATGGTGGCACGTAGTTCTGGGTATGAAACCATAGTAGCTTACCCATCTCGGTGCTAAAAACTACTTCCAATCTCATGCTCAAAATCTTAAGAAATCCATTTTAAAATTTATGCAAAGGTTTAGAAAAAAACCAACTATGCTTTGCTTTTCTTTAAATCTCAAGTCTTCTGAAGTAAAATAGTTTCTTTATTTAAAATTTGAAAATAATCTAGTCATGGGGTTCTTATAGCACAAATAATGTTGAAACAACAATCTTTAAATGGGGTCTATTGACCGAAACATCAATCTCATGTTAAAATATCTAAAAAGTCACACTTGGTAATGTAAACATTCATAAATCATCTTAAAATATGTAAATTTCAGCAATATGCATGGAAATATAAACATAATCATGTATTGCAACTTCTAAGTCATGGAAAACCTTATAGCATTGCAATGAATGATAATGGTTATAAACCCTAACTTGAATTTCTTGGAAAATCATATAAATTACTGTAAATTTGTAAATAAAACAAAGTTTTAGGCACAAGGATGAAAGAATTATCCTTGTTCAAACCCCACATAACTTTTTTGATGATCTTTAACGAAAGGCTTGATTCTTGGGTTCCTATGGATGCTTTGGAGATGAATTCTTAGTATTCGTGTATTAGGAATCCTTAATCTTAACCTATCTTTGAGAGTTAATAGAGGAATTATTGATTTTCTTGGAGAGGAAGTATGAGCCTTAGGGTTTTGTTTGAGACAGAATGATGAATGGAGCATAAAGTGCACTCAAATATGAGAAATCTTCTATTTTTGGATGGATTTGGGATTGGGTAATTTGCCAAAATTCCACCATTTAACTTTAAAATGAAACTAAAAAATGTACATTTTCTCGATCTGGGTGGACACCATGACGCGCCACTATCGCGGTGGCTCACAGGAAAATGATAACTGGAAACTGGGCAGACTCCGCGACGCAGAGTCATCGCGGTGTCCCTTTGGAATGCCATTTTTCCACATTGCACAATGCGCCATTATCACACTGGACCTCAGAAAATTGACAACTGGGAAATTAGCCCCCTCGTGGCGCACCAATATCACAGAGGGCGACTGGAAAATGATAATTAGGATTTGACACTGCTCCGCGGTGTGCTAAGGGTCTAAATGACGGTGTTTTGATACTAGAACTTTAAATAGCCATAAATTCTAACCCGGTTATTATATTTAGGCAAATCTTATGTTGTTGGAAAGCGAATTCAATTTCCTATGCCATGTAAAGTCCAAATCTAAATAATACCACACGAATTAAAAAGCATTCATTCTAGAAGCTACTCCTTGTCATTTTCAGGATGATTTTAAGCTAGGAAAAATCACGGGGTATTACAGGCTTGGGTGTTCCCAAGAATACCACTATGAGGATTTTAATAGTGGACCGTTCTAGCATCTGGGATTATCTTATGATGTTCTTTAAATGGTGGATCATTTTATTTTACCAACCGTCATTGTGATTTTTTATTGTGAAATCGACCTTGGGTTTCCTAGAATTCTTGGTAGCCTATACTTGGCTATTGGATGGGCTTTAGTCAATGACGAGTGCGGAAAAATGAAATATTGTGTAAATAAAGCTCAACTAATGTTGAGGTCGAGTCCTCGAGGAGTGGAATTAGCCTTCTATTATTATTGGTGTTAACAGTTACTAAAAAGATACTCGTAATGTAAATAAAGTAAAGTACATGATTTAAAATGGGGGGTTTGTTTGAAATGTTGTTTTATCAAAGTCTAGGGAAGTTAACAAACTAAAGGAAAAAATTGTGATTTGAAATTCAATATGAGAATGATTTTTTGCATTATGTCTACATAAGGGTAAGTTATGCGTGGGTGCATGATGATTTGGTGCAAATTTTAGTCATTAATGATATGGTAGGCTAGGTTTAAGATCCTTGAGGCCAGTTTGTCAACAAAACATCTTGAATATCACTCATGTACCCTTTCAAGTACATTACAAGTATGTCAATTAAACACACCTAATACCTCAATTAGGCAACTCTAATATTAGGAAAATTCCCAAAACATAGCTATCTCTCTACTCACCCTTATTTTTATGATAGTGAAGATAGAAAAAAATGCATCTAATATTGTCAATTATTGCCTTGTCACCCATATCCCTCTTTCAAAAAAGATATGGGTTCAAAAGTTGCTTACATGCCTCCTCACAATATGGATATCCCCCCCTCCCCACACCAAATTATCTGATATGTATGAAGAGATTTAAGTGCAAATATCTCTCTCACACACAAAGACTCTTGATGCTAACAAGTACCATACCATAGGCTTTCCCATATTTTCAAACACCACTACAATTAGTATACTTGGTTGGAGATCTCAAAGGGATTTTTGAGCTTTTAACGTAAGTTTGAGAAAGGGTAGCATATCACTTAGGAGCAAAGTAGCTATACCATACTTGAACATCTACATCATACTATCCATCCAACTTTTGACCATGGACCACTTCTTTTATTTTCACACTTTATGCATGCCTATTTTAGCTACCTTGATTTACCCAACTTTTTGAAGGCATCTTTCATTCGCTTATTTATTTTGCAATCTATGTCTCATTCTTTTTTCATCACCAATAGTAATACAAGAATTGTAAATCTCATAAATCATTATACTTAACTCAAACTTTTCAACTCAAGACTTAGAGTAACTTGGTGACTCCAGAAACGTAACTCTTATGGACTTGGGAGTTTCTTATAACCGACATAAACTATTTGAGCTTACATGGAGTCAATTGTCTTGCCCACGTTGGGAAGAGCTATTCTATCCTTGCCATCGGAGTAGAACCTTAAATTTAGTAATCACTATCTTGGCCATTGTCCCTTAATATTTCTCCTACGGTGGCACGTAGTTCTACGAAGTAGGATGCGCTGAACCCACACTTCCCGCTCGGTGCTAAATACTACTCCCAGACTCAAGCTCAGAAAATGTTAGGAAATCCACCTTTATCAACTCAAGGGTCTACCATAGAGACCAAAATCATAAATATATCTCATCGATAAATCATAAATAATTTGTGGATTCCTAATTCAACTCAACTTAAAACAATCTTTCTCAACATCAATTGGACTTACTTATTAACTCATATCAAATGTCAAAACTTCAAGAAAGCATCATAAGATTCGTTCTTGACTCTTAAACTCAAACATCAGTATATATATATATATATATATATATATATATTCAATAATCAACTTCTCATGGAAAAGATTAAAATCATAACTCTTATCATTTATCACTTGGAAATCATCAATTCTAATTCATAGTAGCAATATACAATTCATAGAATAAGTTCTAAATTTAGGAAATAAAACAATGAAATAGTCATGTATATCAATTTTGAATAGCTCAATTCTAATAACTCAATCATAAAGTAATTTGGGTATAAACCCACTTTACACGATCATGAAATTCCAATAGTAAATATCAATTCTTTGGGCACAAGAAGGAAAGGATAATCTTGTTCAAGCCCCACATACCTTGATTATAATTTGAGATGAAGAAACTTGATTGGAACTTCTTTTCCCACTTCTTGAGTTAGGGTTCTTGATGTTCTTGACTTGGAAGTTTTGAATCTTGAACTAATTTGTGAAAACTACGGATAAATTTTGAGATGTTTAGACAAGAATTTGATGGGATTTTGGAAAGAAACCCTAGATTTTGGATGGAATGGAATAGAAGAGGAAAATGAGGATTTTTCCCTCTATTTGTATATATATAGTGTGTAAGGATGGGTGGAAAGACCAAAATACCCTTGAGCAAATTCTAGAACTGGAGCCCGATTTTTGTCCCTGGCGCGACGTGCTATGATCGCGGACCTTCATTGGATTTTGATAATTGGGAACCTGCTCAGTAGTGCGATATGGTGAAGTCGTATTTTCCACCTTGGTCAAGCTGGAAGGGCACTGCAAAGTGGTGGAATCGAGTTGGTGCACTAGAATTTGACAATTCTGATATTGAGCCTTAGCGTAACACGCCAATATCGCGAAGGCTCATTGGAAAATGACAATTGCCATTTTGGCTGTCTCTGCAACGCGCTAAAGTGCCAGGTGGCACACTGTCTCACTAAAATAGCTCTAACTCTTCACCCGAGTGTCGGATTTGGGTGAATTTGGTATCGATGGAAAACTTATTCAATTCTCCAAATGACAAAAAGTAGAAATTAGAGAAATACCACACGTTTTAAACATCAATCACTTTAGAAGTCTTTTCATTTGCTCAAAAGACGAATTTAAGATTAAGAAACGATTGGGGTATTACAAAAAAATAGAGGTAAAGTATTGATACAAGGTCACTCACGTCTATTCCCTTTATTTTCAAAATAAAATTTAGGATGCAGGGGGTGTTTTCTTCATATTTCCACTACTTATAACTTGATATTTATGGTACCAAAGCAAGCGGATGTCACACATTTCGGCTTCCATAGGAGCAAACCATATGGCTACTCAGGCTTCACCATAGGTATAAGTGCGACCCCAAATCCAAAATGCTACATGTACTTATATTTCCATTTTATTTGTAACTCTGATGCTATGGATGCTTAAACTTACCCTGCGTCCATGGATCATAACCCAATCACGATGATTTTTCTTTAAGAATGTCATCACAAAATCTATCATAGGGATAGGCTCATCTGATGTCATAATATACAACATAAAGATAAGTAATAATCTAAAAATGAAACTAACAACTAATCTATGAAATGTTAGCACTATTACAGTGCCTGAATATTACAATCCATAAAATAAAAATCATCCAAAATGAAATAGAAACATCTAGAAATATCTCAGTAATAAAGGACCAAATGAATAAATAATAAGATAGGCTCCCCGAACTAAAAACTTGCAGTGGCCTCACTGTATAAATAATAAACACTAACGAGAAGAAAGGGTGCTCACTGAAACCATATAAAGAGCTGCTCTCAACCTCAAACTCTGTATTATCTCCAACATCATCCAAACTAGACCACTCAACTGGGGCCTCATCATTAATATCATGCTGGGAGAAATGAAGTCTATCTTGAGGTTTTAGGACCTTTAAAAAGCCCTTTACCCCCCCTCCACATCTTGTTGAAGAAAATGTCCCTCTTATTATCCTTTTTTTTATCTTCTCTTATGAGTCCCATAGCTCACTGTGAGACTCTACCAATGATGAGTAAGACTCTCAAGCCTAGAAATGGTAGATCCTTATGTTTGCTGATCTGCCAAATACTTCTCATAATCTTATCAGGCAACTTATGACTGTAGGGTGGTGGAGGGCTCTACCGGCCCCTAATATAATCCCGATACAAGCTCCCTAATCGCCCTAAAGTTAACATTGATATTATTAAAAGGGATGGTTATGGATGTCCTATAAGACTCTGTCTCCTCACATGTTGACTTACTCAAGTCGATCTTTCTCTTCTTGCCCTTCCCCGGTGCACCTTCACCCTAAATTTTTTGAGGATTAGAGAGCGTGCCAAGGTACTCCACAACCCCGTATCTCTTGAAAAACTCTGTAACTAAAGAGGGGAATAAGAGATGTGTACCACCGTGGTTATTAAAAAACTTTATATCAGAGACCACAAGCCAACCAACATTTAAAGAAATGTCGTCAAGTATACAAGTAACCATTTGGGCCAACAAATCTAGAACCACAGTCATGTGGGTGTATTAGGAGACCCAACTACAAATGATGGTGAACTAATTCTTGGCCTCATTAGTGAAATCATTCATTCATATGTTCCTCTTGGTAACCGCCCAAGAGACCTCCTTTATCGCACATAACTTCTCCGCCATCTAACTCTTCTTTTCATGCCTTTTAGCATTAAATTGATCCATATTTGCACTTGGGAGTCCATAGATGTCATTTATCTCTTTATCTCAAAAGTTTACCATTTTCCTTTGAATCTTAATGACTAGGTCTGAGAAATATACCATGCTAAGATTAGTGTCAAATTTTGTACCCACTGCTCATTTGCCTGGCAAGGATCCAGGGAAAAATACCTCTATCCCATTGCCACGAGAATGTCATGAAATGCTGAAAGATTTTTCATCACCTTCTCTAAGAATATTCCCCTTTCTGAAAGTATCTTTGTTTTTAGAAGATCACCATAGTACATATGGTGGCACTAAGGGTTCATGAAACAAACTTAATTGTTGTCTCCCGACCTGAAGAACATGAGAAAAACACAACAACAGTCATCATCAATATTTTCATTCACAATCTATAATATGTAGTTCAATAAAGCTCATGAGATAGTTGCTTGGTGGTTTTTATATAAGAATTGAAAGTGCAGGATTTTTGTCCCAGGCTAAAATTTAGCCTCAGATATGGTAATTGCGGGCCACTGAGCTGCGATCTCAATCCAATGAACATAATAGTTGTATCTGGGAGCAGACCAGTCTAGATTTTAGCATTACAAAATTTCAATTTCAGGGATAAATCATATTCTAAAATAGAAATTTGTCACTAAGAATATTGAACGAGGTTCCTAAGCACTCGATCATGCCCTGAGAATGTGAAAATAACCAGTTTTGGGTTTGTTTGGGCATTTGATTGAGCTGTTGGTGTGTATATTACATTTTCTCAATTTTGAATGCAATTTGGGCACTCAAGTGTTCCCCACATGCATGCACACCATTCACAATATTGAACAACCACACAAGTATAATTTAATAAGGATTTATAATTGAAAAGAATAAATTTGGGCCCTTCTTATTTCATGTATTCTATGGCCTACCTAAACCAATTAAAGCATAAGTTCAAAGCAATTACCGTAGTAATGTTGCAAGATAGATACCAAAATTCTTTTGAAAGACAAAAATATGACCAAGAGAGAGGTACAATTTGAGAGAAACGTTTAATAGGGGGTGTAGGGAAATGGGGCATTCAGATGGTCATTTAAACTGGTTTGATGGCGATCGTGGTCCAAGGTCCACAATTGCGAACAAGCGGTGACCGTAATCGCGATGGAACGGGGCACACAATTTGCGGTAACGAAGGGAATTTGTGAACTTTTGTTTTGCCTTGTTCAACTTTTTACTCCATTTAGACACACTTTCCGCTATATTAATCTTATTCCAAAACACTCTAATGTTCCACAAATGCATAGGTTAATCAACAACAAAATAAAAATCTATTCTACTAAATAAAAAACAAAGGATACGAGCATCTTTCATGGCATTTGTGGGTTGCCTCCCATAGAGCGCCTTAGTTATCGTCATGGCACGATATCTTTTATCTTTACAGTTTGATCCTCAAGGGAACCATCCTTTACTTTCAAATCTGCAACATCTATAACTGACACCATTTGATGCTCCAAATAAACTATAGCTCTTTTGGTGGAAAGGAAAGGTTGACTAAAAATAATAGGCACCTCTTAGTTAATCTCAAAATCTAGCACCACAAAATCCACTGGAAGGAGGAATCTATCCACCTTCACCAACGCATCAAACAAAACCCCGACCGATCTCTTGATAGATCGGTCCACCATCAAAAGCCTCATCAATATTAGAGTAGGGGTGCTCAAGCCAAGACTCTGGTATATTGCAAAGGGCATGAGATTAATACTTGCCCTAAGGTCACATACAGTTTTTTCAAACTTATGTGTCCCGATGGTGCATGGAATTGTAAGGGTGTCGAGCTTTCTTCTTTTCCACTATCGCACTATACATGATAGATATACACCAATGGAAAATTTAGATGGTTTCACCCTTAGCAAGCTACTTTTTTGACATAAATTTATTAACAATCTTAGCATACCCCAAAATCTCTTAGATATGCTCAAGTAATGGGATGTTAATAGATAAGTTGCTAAGCTTAGCCCTAAATTTGTTGATCTTGTTGTTCTCCTCTTTTCACTTAAACATTTTTGTAAATGGAGGATGGAATTTCATGGTGGGCAGTGTATCACTTCCCGGCTCATCATTTTCAACCACCTCTTCATTAAGTTCTATCAATTATTTTTCATTACCTTTTTCTTGAGATTTTGGAGTTTCTTTTCTTGACTTATCCATAAGATTTTTATTCACATTCATATGCTCAATATTGGGATCTTTCTCACCCACACTTTCTCCATTAATTTCCTTCAAATGATCTTAAAGGTTCTTCCCACTCCTAGTGACTCTTTCAAAAACTTTAGTATCATTTTTTCGATTCACAATTGTATCACTAGAAGGCCACCCTTTGGTCTAGCATTTAGTTGAGAAGAGATTTGGCCAATTTGCATTTCCAAATGTTTAATCGAAATGGAGTGGTACAGAACTATTTGACTGATTTGTAAAAAGTTGCCTTTCAATTCACGGACTATCTTGTCCGTTCCTTCCACTTTCATCATAACTTGCTAAGATATCTTTAGTTTTGTCTTTGTCGGAGTCAATGGGATTTTCATCATTGTTCTTTTCCTGGTCATGAGGGGGAACATAATAATCATACTCTCATTCTTTATCTTTTTAATCACGGTCATGATCATGATCCATAAAACCTTGGTTCCCACCATGCCTTTGATAGGTCAAGCAGGAACCCCCCGAATAGTTGGCCAAATACTGAATCTTTTCATCAAAGATCTTAGCCTATTCATCAACATAGCTCTTTAATGCCATATCATTCACTGTTTTAGTGGATGCACCCATCACATGCTTAATTAGAAGCTCCAATTGGATCATTATTTTTACCATGTTTTCCTCCCTCTCTTTATCTCTCTTTCTTTGCTCTTTATTAACGAAGAAGGTAGTAGGGGATCCTTTTAGTACCTCAGTATCATGGGTGTGCCACACCTAGTTTTTCTTGGTCACATCCTCAAGCTAGTTTGTATCTGCATAATAAGTCAACTTCAGAAGAGATCCCCTACTGCATTGTCTACCATAGTTTTGTTGAGTTAATCTAAAGCCTCGTAGAAGATTTGGGGAAGCATCTTCTCTTGGTTGTCATGGTTGGGACATTGCATGAGCTTTCCATTGAATCTTTCTCATACTTCATAAAGAGGTTCTCCATTCAATTGACAAAAGTTAATGATTTTATCATATATTTGTAACACCTTGGATGGTGGAAAGTATCGGTCTAGGGAAGCGATGGTTATTTCATCTCCTGAAGTGATTAACCTAGCTGGAAGGGATTGCAGCCCCAAAATCATCTCTCCCATTAGAGAAAATGAGATGATACGTAACCTTATAGACTTTTGGGAGATATGTGCAATATTAAAGGGTGCACAAACTTCTACAAAGTTCTTCAAATGCAAGTTGGGGTCCTCATAAGCTTGCTCCCTAAAATGTCCCTTAATTTAAAGCATATGCAACATAACGCTCGTGACATAAAATACCCCGTTCCCATAAGTAGGCAGGATACGAATGACACTTGCACGTCTAAAGTTATTTAGTTTCTCCTTATCATAAAGGGGACTGTCAAAAGACCCTGGATTACTTTAATTGTCACTCATAGTTCCATCGACAATATGGAGATCACCTAAAATAAAAAAACAACAACCAAAATAAATACACACAACTACGGATATACCCAAAGAAACACTAAACACCACACAAGTGAAAACTAAATTTTACTCCCCGATAACAATGACATTTTGATTAACTCTCACCTATACCATTGCATTTGGTAGAGGACGATCATTGTCAATAAAACACAACTTATGTTGAGGTGAATCCTCGAGAAGTGGAATTAGCCTTCTAATCTTATGGGTGTTAATAGTTACTAAGAAGATACCCGTAATGTAAGTAAAGTAAAGTACAAGATTTAAAATTGGGTTATTTTGGAATTTGGTTTTATCAAAGACTATTCAACTTAACAAACTAAAAGTAACTATTGTGATTTGAAATTTAATATGAGAAGGATCTTGGGATTCTGTCTATAGGGGAAAGTTATGCATTTGTGCATGATGATTTGGTAAAAATTCTAGTCATTAACGATATGGTAGGATAGGTTAAAGATTCTTGAGGATAGTTTGTCAACAAAACCTCATGAGTATCACTCATTAACCCTTTTGATTAACTCACAATTGTGTCAATTAAACCCACTTAATATCTCAATTGGGCATCCTTATTTCTAAGAGGACACCCAAAATATGGCCAACTCTCTACTCACCCTTATTTCTAAGATAGTGAAGAGAGAACAAACTTTATCTAATATTGTCTACTATTGCCTTGTCACCCATATCGCTATTTCAAGGATGATATAGGTTCCGAAGTTCACCCACATCCCTCTTTCAATGATGATGTGAGCTTTCAAGAACTTAGGTTTTCACCCATAAATCCATCTTGTACATTTGGAGTTTTTACCACCAACCCCAAATAATTTAAGCAGGGAATAGTGAAACCCATCATTAACAAACTAGAATATTCATAAATACATCACAACACATACATAATTGCACATTATTTACACATAATCCAACAACATGAAAATTTAGATACTCATAGATTTAAGGAGAAGGATATACCAAAAGGTTCAATCAAGGCATCCATGGCATTGTAAAATTAGAAGGTTCTTCAATTTAACTTCAATATCATTAAACTCAACTTGGAAAATTCAAACACAATAGTTTCCCTAATTAGTAGGGTTACAAAATTTATAAAATTCAGTTGTTCCCCAAAGAGTGGTATATCAAATGGGAAAGGTTTTTAGCCTTTTATGGGATTTAGGGTTGGCTGTGTAAAATAATAGAATTACCCTTAGGCATAAACCCACTAAGCTACAATCGCTGCAGGTTTTTCGCAATCGCAGCTACCGTGAATGCCTTCAGATCCTTGCAATTGTGGCTTCTAGCCAAAATGGATCGTGACCCTCAAATGTGATCGCAGTAACTGAGCCTAATTACGTGTAGTGTCTTCCAGCTTACACTTTTATTCTCCTTTTTGTTTCTTTTTATCTAAAATCCACATCTTTCTTTCTCATCACCTGTATGCCTGCAAAATATGAAAATTAGTGCATTTAAATAATGTACTTATCTTATTCATAACTTAAAATAATATTAGTGTGCATAAATTTTTAATGTAAATGAGTGGTAAATTCACAACATATCAGTATCATTCAATGTGTGCAAGTCCATGAAACGACCTATTGATTTGTAAGTTATCTCTATAATTGATGTGGTTGATGATAAAATCGAAAATACTATGTAAGTATATTTCATGAGAAATACTTTTGTGGGTGTTTTGTGAAGCTTGGGGGGCGAGAAAATTTAAGAATATGATGAAGTAGTCTCACTGTTGATGGGTCTTATCTCCTATACTAAGAATACTTGCAAGTTGAATATTGACATGAAGAATTAAGAAAGTTCACCCACCAAGCCCTCTATTGTTGACCTATCTTAACTTGAACTTAAATCGTTGCCTCCACATATTTGTTATTCCTTTTTGGGTGAGAGTGACATATTTTAAATCTTTGTTGCTAAAGATCATTGTTATTCCTTTTTTGGTGAGAGTAACATCGACCAAGTAGTTCTTCAGTATTTAATGGCCAAAAAAGAATCCAAACCTTAGTTAATTAGGTGGATATTACTTCTCTAAGAATTTTATTTTATATTTAGGATTAGAAGGGGTGAAAAAACCAAAAAGTAGACCATCTATCCCACCTTGAGTACAATCGTGAGAAGTTGGGTGAGATCAAGATTACGAAACCTTTCCTAATAAACTAATCATGTCACTTATGGGGAATGTAGAGTCGTGGTATGCAAACTATGCTAATTATATTATAATTGGCTTTCTTCTCATTGATATCAATTGTAATAAAAAAAAGGGGTCCTTAGATAATGAGAAGAAATATTATTTGTATGAACCCTATTTATTTGGACATTTGCATATGGAGTGATCCGTAGATATGTGATTGAGTTAGAAATATGGGTCATCCTAGAGTCTTGTCACTCATCTCTAGTTAGTGGCTTTCATGGTGGAATTAGAATGGCCGTGAAAGTCATTCAAAGTAGATTCTATTGACCTACTCTCCATAGAGATGCTGACAACTCGGTCAAAACTTGTACTCAAAGTCAAATAAAAGAAAGTATTTCTAGAAGTCTTGAGAAAACCTAGAACCCAACCTTGAGGTAGAGTTATTTGATATGTGGGGCATTGATTTTGTGATCTCTACTTGTGAGTTTGTATGATAAAAGGTCTATATTGGTGGTCATTCATTACGTGTCAAATGGGTAGAGTCAATTGGTTTTCCAGACAATAAGAGTAAAATTTGTACATTTTTTTTGGAAAAAGTACATTTATACAAGGTTTGAGACTCCCAAAAATCCTTAGTGATGGAGGCTCATACTCTTTCAGCTCGGGAGTTTAGAGCTCTGATTAATAAGTATAGGATGAAGCATACAGTTCCTACCCTATATCATACCTAAACAAATGGCCAAGTTGAGGTTTCCAATTGGGAAATTAAGTTGATCTTGGAGAAACTATAAATGTCATATGTATAAATTGGTCAAGGCAACTAGATGCTGCACTTTGGTCTTATAGAACCACATTCAAGACTCCTATTTAAATATCTCCCTATAAATTATTTTTTGAAAAGGATTGTCACCTTCTCATAGAGTTTGAGCACAAGGAATTGTAGGCCATACATAAGTTTGATAAGGTGGAGCACAAGCCACCTCCGCGCACAGAATAAGGACGTGTGTGCAGGTCATCCACATAGGTTGCCATGAGAATTTTCAACATTACTAGGTATGTTGGTGGGCATTGCCACTCCTATCTGCAACTACAGGCCATCAACCGTATGTGCAGGTGAGCTTCTACTTCAAGTTAGGTTCATGTTAACTTTTTCTTGGATTTACTCAACTAGCTAAGCCCAATACCCAATTCAAATTTTAATTCTTTACCCATACCTATACAAATTCATCATTCATTACATCAACTACAGTAAACACCTAAATTTTCCCCCTTCCCTTTACCAAATTTTCTCCTTCTTTATACTTCACTAATTTTCTAATTTTCCTTTACAATCATACACACACACAATATATCAACTAAAACTCTGGTGACCTTAATCTCATGATTCTCTTTCCATTACTTTGCATTCTACTTGAGCTGGTAAGTTCCCTTTACTATTTTTGCTTAATTTATCTTGGGTAGGAATGGTGAAGCATATAATATGCTAAAATCTTATGGTTAATTGATTAAAGTGTGGTTTTTGTGGCATAAACTTGAGGTTTTTATGGATTTTTTGAAATGGGTGTTAATTTTTTCATAAAAGTTAGGGAATTCCTGAGTACCCAACTGCATGTACTCTATGTATTTGATTAAATTCCCACATGAAACTCCCCTTCTAGTTTCTCTTTGTTGGAAATCTAATGGAGCTTGTTAGGGGTTCTTATGCATATTTAAAGTCAATTCCATCATGAAATGATTTTTTATAATTATTTGGAATTGAATGGTGTGAATTGGAATGACCATAAATTGTCATCTTCATTGTTTATTATGTTCATTTTGTGATGTGCACCATGTATTTATTAAAATTCTCATGAGAAGTTCTTGGAATGTTCTTTACTAGTTGTTGATTTAATTAACTCTAAAGCATAAGTTGACCATTACATAAGTTATATTATGAATTTATGATGTTTTCACAGAGTATGATATAATAGTTCAAGTTGGTGGTGTGTTGTTACTAAAATTGGTTTATCATGACCTTTTTGGATTTGATTTTTATGGGTTGAACTCTTGGGTGAAGTCTTAGTAGCCGCATTGACAAAAATGCATGTCTTTCCTGATGATAGAACTGGTGACATAATTCCTAAGGGAAAATTAGCATTTTTCTTAATGTAATGGTCATAAGTGTGTGCAAGAATACTAAGAATATAGAGTGAGTTCATGTTCAACATAATAGTGTTCATTATACATGTGCTTTCAATTGGTTTTTCAGGAAATATTTGGTGTTTTGTATGTTCGATACTTGTTGTGTGTCTATGAGTACACTAGACGAGAGCAGTATACCCCTAAAGCTTATCTAGAGCCCTCATAGAACACACACCTTGGATAAAACCTCTACAAACCTGAGTATTAAAGTGAAATGTAATTTCTTTTTTAGTTTGAAACTACCCCCCCCCCCCCCCCCCACAAACACAGGCACCTATAGCTGCACCTGAACCCCCTGTGTGTAGGTTAAGAAAGTTTTCCTGTTTTAGGTATCCTCTATGTTGGTTATTCATGCTTTTATTTTTGTGACACATATTCCCCTCGTATGATTTATATAAAATTTTACCTTGCATAGACCTTATTTAGAATAGTTTTCTTTTCTTTTATGATAAGAAAAAATACAAAAACATATTTTACCTATTCTTTTTGTTTAGATTGGTTCTTTTATCTTATTTTTAGGATAAGGAAAACCCTAAAGATAAGGACAACCCTAAAGATAAGGGCAAAGCCATTGCTACTAAATCAAAGAAAAAGATATTTGTTCAACAAGAGGCCACTATAGACTCTGAAATTCTAACTACTACTAATCTTCAAAGGTGATTGCAAAGGAGGTAGACAAAATCTAGTATGGGCTTAAGGGGATGCATGACTTTTGTGATGATTGGGATGACACCTACATTTCTAATTAGGAGAAGGTATTCAGTTCCATGAACTCTTTTTAAACATAGTGCTTTGAGTTTAGGAGAATGGATGGCAGCCTTTATGGTTAAAAGCAGTCCACCAATACCTATTTATTTTCTAAAGATTGTTATTTTTTGTTTAATTACTTTTATCAAAACACTTAGCTTCTTATTTTATAAATACTTATTTTCAGCATTTAAGCATTAAGCTGAAAAACTATTTTTCAGTTCTTACAAATGGGCCATTACTCTATAACATGGTATGTATAAGATATATTTTAGTGAGTTTGTATTTATGTATATATATATATATATATTTCACCATTATTTTGGTACAGTTGAATTTGATCATGAGTCAAGAGCACGTGTATGATTTTAGCTTTGGATTAGTGGTATCAGGTTGCAAAAGGTAGATAATGTAACAAAAGATCAAATAAATTTAACAAGGCAAATATTTAGGAACAAATCTATAATATTATTCGAGTGAAATGCCCTGGATAATGGTCCTTGTAAATTCTAAGAGTTTTGAGCTTCTAATCATCATACGACTCACCAAACTAGTCGTATAGTTAGGCATGGGTTAGGTGACCTATCTCGTATGTTGTTCAATGTGTGGTGGATGATATTATGTTGTCAATATAAGTTTTTGGTTACAATTCATATATTGAGGGTACAAGTGGTATAGCCCAATTTGTATGTTGTCCAGTGTCCAACACCCTTTGATTCTATCTTGGATATGGTTTGAGGGTACTAGTTATATAGTATGGATACGATTTGAGTAAGGAGATTCATATGGTAGAAATTGCATGATGTCTAACCTTCTAATCAAGGTACGAATGAAGTGTACCATACGTATGATGTGGGTACGAGTGAGGGGTCCAAATTGTACCCTTCTGTGGTGATTTTTACAATTTTAGTTAGGAGTATTCTGGATATTTTCTCTCTTAAATTCTTTTAAGCCCATGACTTAAAACACCATTGGGAAACCATTTACCCTATTATTCTAAATCAAAAATACTTTAAACACTCTCAAATCTCTCTCAAGCTTTTGATTCATGAAAGGGATAGGGTTTTCTCAAGCTGATTCAATTAGGGGCTTTCAAGAGTATATCTCTACTTCTTATTATGTATATAAAGCATGTTACTCCTACCTCATGGTAATTTTAACTAAATTCATGTTTTAATAAATGGTTTTCATGATATTTTGTGGGTTTATGTTGGTTTTGCAATATATGTTGGGAATTTTGGTTATTAATGGTTTGATAATGTTTTTCCCATGTTTTACTTATGTTTTTTTCATATTATTATACTGGTTTGAACTTTTTTAATGAATGGTAATGGTAAATAGTTTGAGGGGTACTTTGGATTCCCCAAATATCTTGGTTTTGTATTTGGAAACTATATGCCCTCAACGTGTTTGTTAAAATGCCTATGACAATTGTTATGTCAAATAGTTTGACCTTTATTAAAACCCTTGCATTTTATAATTTGATAATGGAATCTAAATTTGTTTAGATGGTCTTATATAACTATAAAAAGGCCTTGGTAGTTATGGTTTTTGTTTAATTGGAAATCATGTAAGGGTCCATGGGAATCCCCTAAGTGTTGGCTAATGACATTACTTGCAATCTATAGTCGGTATGATGATACCACTTCATAAAGCCTTGGTGAACAAATTTTGGAGTCGGTGGTTGGTTATTTGCTAATGGTTTTAATTAGGGTATAATGGCGGGTCGTGATAGCTTACCGTGAAGTTGTGACTCTGATGGACGAACACTAAAAACTTTTGTTTATCGACTTGAGGGTTGGTCATTGTGACCTTATACTCGTGGGGTATAAGGGAATCCCCTAATTTTATACTTGTATATATGTATCATGGAGGTAAAAGGGTACACGATAATCCCCATCCCCTATAATATCTCCAATTTGTGTGGCTACACGTAATGGGGCTCGTTTAGGGGGGTAACACTAGACCCATATAGCCTGTGGGTGGATTATGACAGTAAACCTACACAAACCCATGTTAAGAATTCAAATGCATGCTAAACCCAGTTTCTTTTCATCGGCATGGAATATATATACATATATATATAGTGTGATTTCACTTGGTTATTTACTGGTTTTAAATATTGGTATTATTTTATCCTTATCCCTGAGTACATGCTAGCGTTCACCCGCTAACCCATCTTTGGGCGTTGTATCCCCATGAGATAGAAGAACTGGCAGTACTCCTCCTCCTGCTTAGTGATTAGATTCAGAGATTGCCTTTTGTCAAATTGAAGTGGAGAGCTTCCATACTACGGAAGACTCTATTTTATGTTATCGATTTCCCTACATAATTTTGTTATTTCTTAGACTTTGGTTTTTGTCTATGGTCGGGGGTATGTCCTGATCGGATACTATTTTAATTTAAGTTAGGCTTCGAGAGACTACTTTTGGTTGGCAGGGGCAGTGCTGTATTGGTATAGGGACTGACACCATTTTAATGTATTTGATTTACGTTTGTTCCATTGTGTTTTATGTACAAAGTTCATCTGACATAGGGTGTAGGGTGATTATAGTTGGGCATTAGGAGTGGTCTTTGGACATAGTTGGGCATGAGGAACCCGGTACGACTAGGCCCTGGTTTGGGTCATGTCAGATTGGTATCAGAGCCCTAGGTTCATGGTCACTTGGGAGTCAACAAAGTTGTGTCGAGTAGGGTCTCTTTTAAGGATGTGTAGAACACCACACTCATAAGGGAGAAGCTACAAGGCATTTAGGAATGTTTCTTTTTGTTTTGTTCTATTTTTAAGATGTGGAGTCTAAGACCTTAATTCTTCTATAATTCATATTTGTTCTCTTTTTATATCAAGCCTCGATGATTAGATGCACAGGGAAACTCCTTTGTCCCAACAAGGAAGAATGTAGATGGGACACGCTCTACTTATGGTGTCCAGACTTGATCTAGGGTTCTAGTTCTTGATTTTCCTAGAGTTCTATTAGTTCCCTCTAGACAATCTCAAAATCCTCATGATAAAGTGATGAGCGTTGAGTTCCATTAGTCTATTCATATGTTGTCATAATTAGTAGCTACTTAGTCTAAGCATGGTGTTCCTATTTCTCTATATTCTGAGGCCACAAAAATTGGCGAATTTATGAGGTTGAACCCCCCGATCTTTATTAGCGTTGAGGTTGAGAAAGATCTTTTAGGTTTTTAGGATGAGATAGAAAATATCTTTTATGTTATGTATGCCACGAATGTGGAGAATGTAAAGTTTACTGCCTACTAGCTGAAGGAAGTGGCGTACCGATGGAATAAAGAATGGGAATAGTCAAGGGGTGACGATGATGAGGCATCTCTATGGGAGGATTGTTCTAATGCTTTTATGGACCATGTCTTTCCTTAGGAGTTTAGGTAAGCTAAAGAGAAAGAGTTTGTTAATCAGAAGCAAGGAAAGATGTCAGTCAAGGAATATACCTTGGAGTTTCACTAGTTATCGTGGTATACTCCGGAGTTGGTTTCTAATATGAGGACCTAGTTAATAAAGTTCACTTTGGGACTATCTCATAAGTTTATATTTGAGAGTAAGGATGCCTTGTTCATTAAGGACATGGATATCTCCAGGATGGTTGTGTACATGAAGCAAGCAGAGGAAGAGAAGAAGAAGTAGGATGAAATAAGAGAGAGGCAAGGTAAGAAGTTTAGGTTCTCTGAGCAGGGTGGTGTCCAACAACCGAGTGGTAGGGATGGTGGTAAATGGACCAAGAAAAAGTAGGACAATTCTTGATCTTACATGACGGCTAGTGCTCCCTATCAAAAGCAGTCGGGTAATAGGCGTTTCCTTGGTGGAAATAATATTAGGGCACAGGGTTTCCAATATCAGGTTAATAAGGCTCAGTGGGCTCCATCGTATCCTCCTTGTGGATTCTGTGGTTATTTGCACTAGGGTTTCTATGATGAAGAAAGGGATGGGCACTTCAAATATGGCCAACCATGCCATATTTTTTGAAACTATCCTGTTGGTAAGGTTGCCTCTATGGCAAACAACGTTCCTATTGCATCTTTTTTTAGTTTGGTACCAAAGGGTGCACAATCTGGCTCTGGCACTGTTTGAAATCATCTTTATGCTCTCACTACTCATTAGGAGTTTGAGGCATCACCTGATATCATCACTGGTACATTGAAACTCTTTTCCCATGATGAGTACTATTTATTAGATATGGGATCCACTCTCTCTTATGTGACCCTATTTATAGCTGTGCATTTTGGTTTTAGTCCTGAGTATGTTTTATACCCTTGTTCTATTTCTACCCTAATAGGTGACTCTGTAATTGCTAGAAGAATCCATAAGGGGTGCGTGGTATCTGTAGTTGGTAAAGAAACTGTGGTAGATCTGTTTGAATTAGATATTGTGGATTTGGATATTTTATTTGGAATAGATTGGCTGCACTCATGCTATGCATCTCTAGGTTACCGGACCCATAAGGTTGTCTTTAAATTTCCTAATAAGCCAGTTATTCAGTCGGGGGTGGTTCCATAGCTCCTAAGGAGATGTTTAATCATATCTTAGATCTTGGAGGCTAATCTCTAAAGGGTATCTATATAATTTGGTTTGGGTTAAAGATTTTAACTTGGAAGGTCGTTCTTTGGATTCCATCTAAGTGGTGAATAAATTTCCTGAGGTCTTTCCTAATGACCTTCCTGGTGTTCCTTTAGATAGGGAGATTGAGTTTGGGATTGATGCTGTTTTGGATATTTGACTAATTTCTATTCCTCCATATAAGATGACTCCAGCTGAGTTGAAGGAGCTTAAGAAGCAATTAAAGATCTTTTAGATAAGGGTTTCATCTATTCTAGTTTTTCCCCTTGGGGTGCACCGGTATTATTTCCTGCATAAGAAGGATGGTTCTTTTCCAATGTGTATTGATTATTGGTAGTTGAATAAGGTAACGGTAAATAATAAGTACCCACTTTCAAGGATAGATGACTTGTTTGATCAGTTGTAGGGTGCTAAGTTTTTCTCCAAAATTGATCTTCTGTTTGGGTATCATCAGCTAAAGAGTAGGGAGGTAGACATCCCTAAGATTTCCCTTTGTACTCGGTATGGGTATTTTGAGTTTCTGGTTATTTCTTTTGGTTGACCAATGCCCTGATGACATTTATGTAACTAATGATTAGAGTCTTCCATTAGTTTTTGGACTTGTTCATCATAGTGTTCATAGATGATATATTGGTATAGTCTAAGAGTGAGGTGGATTATGCCAATCACCTTTATGTTGTGTTGCGGATGCTGAAAGAGCAACAGTTGCATGCTGAGTTTTTGAAATGTGAATTTTGGTTGAATATTGTCACTTTTCTAGGTCATATCATTTCTAGTGAGGGGATCATGGTGGATCTGCAGAAGGTTGCAGTGGTTAAGAAGTGTCTTAGACCCACGACTCCAACCAATATTCAGAGCTTCTTGGGTTTAGTTTGTTACTAAAGGAGGTTTGTGGAGAGTTTTTCTTCTATATCTCCCTCATTGACTAAATTGACTCAGAAGAAGTTAAAGTTCTTTTGGTCTGATGCTTTTGAGGGAGTTTTGAGAAGCTGAAGCATTATGTAACTTCGGCTCCGATTATGACCTTGCCTGAAGGAATTGATCTTTTTGTGTTGTATAGTGATGTATCTCGTGTGGAACTTAGGAGAATTTTGATGCATCATAGTAAGGTGATAGATTATGCTTTGAGGTAGTTAAAGGTGCATGAGAGAAATTATCTGACTCATGACTTGGAATTATTAGTTGTGGTATTTGCATTGAAAATCTATCATCACTATTTGTATGGGGTGCATGTGGATATCTTTTCTTATCATAAGTGCCTGCAGTATGTTTTGTCCTCAAAAAGAGCTTCGCCTCAGGAAAAGGAGATGGCTTGAGCTTCTCAAGGATTATAAGATGAGTCTTCACTACCATCCAGGTAAAGCTAATATAGTTTTTGATGCTCCTAGTAGGTTATCCATTGGGAGTCTAGCTCATATGGATAAGGAGAAGTAAGAGTGAGTGGAGGATATTCACCATTTAGCTTACCTTTATATTTATCTCTTGGACTTCGAGGATAGTAGTGTGTTTGTTCATAAAGTTATACAGTCGTCTCTTGGTGCTGAAATTAAAGAGAAGCAAGTGATTGACCCTGTGTTGATGACGATCAAGAATGACGTTAGTGGGCAGAAGGTGATGACCTTTGAGATTAGTTTTGATGGTACATTGCAGTACCAAGGGAGATTATATGTTCATGACGTCGTTAGTTTGTAGGAAAGGATCTTGGCTTAGGCACATGAGTCGCGCTATGTTATTTAATCTGTCTCGATGACAATGTATCATGACCTTAAGGAGATGTATTGGTAGAATATTATAAAGTGAGATGTGACTATTTTTGTGGCAAAGTGCATGGTGTGTCAACAAGTGAAAGTTGAGCACATGAGACCCGATGGTTTGTATCAAGAAATTGAGATGCCAAAAAAGAAATGGGAAGTGATCAACATGGATTTTGTTACTGGTCTTCTTGATCTCAAAATCAATTTAATTCAATTTAGGTCATTGTGGACAGGATGACAAAGTCGGCTCACTTTTTGCTGTTGAGGACTAACTTCTCAGAAGAGGATTATGCAAGGTTGTATCTCCATGAGATTGTCAAGTTCATGGGGTACCTATTTCTATTATCTCAGATTGTGACATATAATTTTCATCTCAGCTTTGGTGGTCATTTCAAAAAGGTTTGAGGACTAAAGTTAGTTGGAGTATTGCTTTCCACTCGTAATTGGATGGGAAAGCAGAGAGAACTATCCAAACATTGGATGATATGTTTTGTTCTTGCATGATTCAATATGGTTGTAGTTTGGTTGAGAACTTTCCTCTTGTAGAGTTTGCCTATAGTGATAGAGAGCACTCTAGCATTGGTATAGCTCCGTTTGAATCCTTGTATGGTAGAAGGTGCAGATCTCCTATTGGATGGTTTGAGGCTGGTAAGGGAGAGATATTTTTCCTGGATTTTGTTGACCAAGCCATGTAAAAGGTGAAGGTGATTCAAGATAGGCTTAGGGCTTTCCAAAGTCACAAAAAGTCCTCTGCGGACGTGAGGTTAAAGGATTTAGAGTTTGAGGTTAGGGATAAGATGTTCTTAAAGGTTCTCCCATGAAGGGAGTAGTGCATTTTGTGAAAAAGGGGAAGCTCAGTCCCCATATATTGGTCCGTACTCCATTTTGAGGATAGTTGGCAATATTGCGTATAAGTTGGAGTTGCCTTCTAGCTTGAGCTTCATTAATCCGATGTTCTATGTTTCTATTTGAGGAAGTGCAAGGGTGATCCATCTCAAATTGTGAGTGTCAAGGATAAAGCTATTTCAGATTCTTTATCTTATAATGAGGACCTAGTTGAGATCTTAGATCATCAGGTTCATCGGATACAAACCAAGGTTGTGGCCTAGGTAAAGGATATATGGAGGAACCAAAAGGTTGAAGAGGACACTTGGGAAGAAGAAGGGGACATAAAGTGCAAGTATCCATTCCTATTTTCTTCTGCAAAAATTCATGTAGAAGGTATGTGTTCTTCATCAAACTTTTGTTTTCAAATTTTGAGAAACACCTTTCTTTTTGGACCTTAGAAAATTTCCTAGAATTCCAATCTGTGGACCGAATACGACTCATGGGTACGAGCCGTATGTTGGGGTATAGATGGTATAGTATAGTCCTATGCTAACCAGTGTTGATTGGTAGGCTGGATTTTAGTTACTGGAAGGGATACATCATAGGGGTACAAGTCCTATAGGTGGTTATGGATCATTTGGTTCCTTAACTTAATATTACATTTGGTTACTTAGGTTAGATCTGAGTGCGAGTGGCTCACCATGAGCCATAAGCCAGGGTATGAGTCATACCCAAGACTCGTAGGGTGGATAGTATCTAAACCTTCCTTAGGTTTAAATCTGTCAAGGATACAGATGAAGGGTACGAATCATATGCTTTGGATACGGCTTGGTTGGATGAGTTCTATTTCATACAGTATTGGATCCAAATGTTGAGACTAGGGTATGAGTGGAGGGTACCACATGTATTGAAAGGGTACAACTAGTGAGGATCAGTCGTACCTCTGCGATGAGATTTTTGTGCAACTTATGTGGGGGTATTTTTAACATTTCTCCACTTATCCTTATAAGGTACCATGAATTCTAACCTACTTAGGAGGTTATTAACCTTATTATTCCATTCATTAATACTTAGAAACTCTTCTAAACACTCTATAATTCACTCAAAAGCTTTTGGGCGAAGGAACCTAGGGTTTCAACTAGAGGATTGATTCCGGTTTTGTCTTGGTGATTTCTTTCCATTATCATCTTGGTTTAAGGCATACACTCTTCCCTTATTGTTAATTCTATCTAAAGGTATGGTTTTTATAAATGTTTTCATGATTTCATTAATTGAATGATTTTTGTTTTCAAATATGAATAGGGGGTTTTGATAGTAAATTATTAGTTATGGTTTTCCATGGTTTTAATTATACTTTATATGCATTAATGGTGGTTTTGGATAATTAGATTGCATGGGAATGGTTTAATGGTAATTGGAATTGGGTTTGATCATCTTATTCCCTCAATGTGCTTGACAAAATGCTTATAAAGATATATTCATTGCATTGACTACTTTTAATGGAACTTTTGCTTGTTTTAAAACTTGGTAAAGGAATTAGGCATGATTTAAATGGATTGGAATGGTAAATGGCTAATAGTTCTTCTTGTGGGGCACATGGAATCCTTTAAGTTTTTAATATGGTAAATAAAAGGGCACTTGAAACTCCCCTTAAACCTCTATGTGGTTGGCTATGGATAATAATTGCAAGTAAGGATTGGTATGATGATACCAATATTAATGGCTTTGGTTAATAATTTGATAATGGTTTGGTTATTTCGAAATTAGTTTTAATTAGGCAATAATGGCGGGATGTGTAGCAAAGTCATGGAAGGTGGAGGTCCTAGGGTGACCAAAGCTGGAAACTCATATTTGCCGATGTGAGGTTGGTCTTGATAACCGTGTGTATGATGTTACGCTATGTTTTTTAGGGATGTACTAGTCATCCTAGGTTTTATTCCCTAGTTATGCGGCTATACACACTAGGTCCCTTTCAGCAGGGGGAGCTTAACCCATATAGCCCGTAGGTAGTTTAGGACAGCAAAGCTACACAGCACAGGTAAAGGTTTAAAAGGCATGCTAAACCTGTTCTTCTTTCGTGGCATGGTTATATATATATATATATATATATATGTATGGTTGTGTTCATATGGATCGTTTCACTTGGTTTTATAAATTGCATTATTTTATCCTTATCCTGAGATAATGCTAGCGTTCACTTGCTAACCCATCTACTGGCGGTTGTATACCCACACTATGCAGGAACCGGCCATTCTACTCCTCCTACATAATGATTGATTCGGGGATAGCACTTGGAATAAAGTGGTGAGCTTCTATGTAATTCCCCGAGTCTACACCCCGAATGTCACACGGTGCTCATAATATTGAAGGACCACAAGCTAACCCATGACTGGTACCTATTGCAATCACTAAATAATAATAATATTGTATAAAGCGGAAATTAGCCAGAAAATTGCCATAAGGTTCAAAACTGAAATCAAATGCTGAACACTAAAAATCAATACTATAAATTGAAAATCCGTCTAAAATACTCTAGTTTGAAAGAGCCTCTAACTGAACTGTGTGAAAGTTGAGTTGATGGGACAAGCCCCCAACTAACTCCAACTGCTGAAGTACTGATAACGGGAAAAAAATACTCTGTCCTCGAACTATGAGGACTCACCGCTAAATTTTTTGTAGATAATCTGGGCTGCTGGTACAGTCAGGAGCCATTGAGTCTGAACCTATGACATAAGACATCATAGCGCAAAATAAAGGTATGTGTCAGTACTTGAAATGTACTGGTATGCTAGGTGTGGTAAATTTGAATGTATGGGTTCATATGCATAAACAATAACTGACTGAATGGCATAAAAACAACTAAATGAAAGTACGTGTATATCTAAAAGTGTTGTAAATACTAATTATGCAATGCTATGCACATAACTATGTATACTGTAGTAGAGCATTCATTAACACTTGATAATAAGTTCATAAAAACTGAATAACTGATATGTGAGTTTACTAATACTGTATTACTGCTAGCTGAGTGACTATTTTTGAAAGTCTTGATTCTATAGAACTAACTAAGTTATATACTGAGCTAGGTGACTGTATCTGACATTCTTGATTCTGAAACTGAACTGAGGTTTTATACTAAGTCTAAACCTGAAATTGTGGGAGTTTTTATCTAACCGACATACCCCGATTATGAACTGAGTTAGGGTCTAACCTATGACCCTAGTTGGACGAATGTTAGCACTTTCTCAAGGGATACTAACAATAATTATGAGTTAAACCTCTCAGATAGGAAGCCCTTTCTTCAACCCTCACTGTCATGAAAACTCATACGAGATGTATCAACCCTAGACTGGAAGGATGACATCTCTACCTACACTGGCTACATAGTTCTGTAACGCAAGGATTTCTACTAATGGTCAAACCCTTTACTGACAAGAATGCCCCTATCCCTGGGTTCACTCGATGCTGATTCCTACTTCTAACTGAATATACAATGAACTAATTTCTAGACTGTACTAGGCTTTACTGAACTATTACTGATTGTGCTGCCTATCTAAACTGAACTGAGTTTACTGAGTTTTAACAACTAACTGAATACTCTTAGTTTTGTTAACTGGCTAAATATACTAAGTTCTATTATCTAACTGAGTACTACTGTACGTGACATCACTGAAACTACTGTAAATCTAGGTGAATAGCTAGATTGTTGGGTATTAAATATCCCCAGGACTCGATTGCTAAATTATAAAACATAACACAATCTTGAAAGCGAGATAGCTAGATATTTTGTCGCAATTCATTCATTTAGGCATCTTAGAAAATACTTGCATGGCATTAACTTATATACATCCTAACATGATATGATTTCATTATTCAACTCACATGAAAAATTCATCAAACACTTGGGGAGTATAATTTATACACATGACAATACTATAACATGCAAGCATCATGATCAAAATCCCAAACTCACAAGTTCAAGGGCTTTTAATATGAAACAATCTAACAACACACAGATGCTATTTGTTTCTCAAGAAACTTTCAATTAATCACGGATTATAAACCAATTACATCAAAATCATGAATACAATTAAATTCAACATGAAATTCAAGAAAAAAAATCAAATTGTAATTTTAAAAGGGTTCGTGAACTCCAAAGGTGGAAGGAAACCCTTGGATGAACACCTAACTTACCTTGATACTTGAACTCGTGAAGATTGATGGTGAATTTATTGAATCTTGATCTTGACTTGATTGACTAGGGTTTGTTCTTGAGAGAATTTTAGTGAATAATGAGAGTATTTTTCCTATTGAGGGGTTTAATCTCGTGTTTTGGGGTTGAATAGAAGTGAAAAAATGTCTCAAATACCCCTCTGGAAGCTGATTTAATAACTAAAAAGTGTGCCCAACGACGCCCATACCGATGTGCCGCATCAATGGCATTATTGAAATGACCATCGAGTCACATCGTGTTCACATTGGGTCACTGTGCTTGACTAAAAGATGGGGAAAAGTTATATGTCGATGCGATGGACGATGCGACACATCGAAACCGCATCGACCCACTATTTTGGTCACCTGAATATTATTTAAATGAGGTTTGAACAATCCAAAACTCACCCGAGGTTACCTATTGACACATCTAATCATGATTCAATCTAATGATCGGCATTTTAAGGTCATACGGGTCATAAAATAGGATTGCCAACTTATGAAGGCTAAAACAAATTAGAAGTATAAACATTGAGCTAAAATTTCTAAGTTTGGGATCTCTTTTAGGGGTTAACGGACTGAGTTAAGCTTAGGATTCTGTGGGGTCTCACAATATCTCCCCTTTGGAAACATTTATCCTTAAATGAGACTGACTAAGCTGAGAATACTAATAGACTAAATTTATATACTTAACACTCATAATTGAAGAGTGATTACATGGCTGAAAGTACTGATATACTAGTTATCATACTGAACATGCATAACGAAAGCATGACTGAGTTCTGAAAACATGAAACATGATTGAGTTATTTCATGAAGGTGCATGATATGAGAATGCTATGCAACTAAACTGATGAAGAATTATAAAGGTAATCTGAGCATGGAACTGAGTAAATTCAAGGAAAATTATTACCTTGAGCTGAGGCAGAGTTTGCGGAGAAGACGTAAGGATACTTGGTTTGCATATGTACTTCTTCTATCGAAGTAACTCCTCAAAGAACTGATTCTACCAAACAACTTTAACTAGAGGAACGTCTTTGTTCCTTAGTCTGCAAACGTTAAAATTAAGAATTTCTACTGGCATGAGTCTATTCTTGACATCAGTTCCCTCTATCTAGACAACAATTGTTGGGTCACCTATGCACTTGTTTAGCAAGGAGACATGAAATATTGGGTGCACTAAAGCTAAGTTGAAGACAACTCAAGCTCGTAAGATACCATTCTGAAATGGTTGAGAATTCGGTAAGGACTGACATATTGAGGAATGAGTTTCCCCTTCTTGCCAAATCGCTTCACTCTTTTCATAGGAGATATTTTCAAATACACATAATCACCAATCTCAAATTTGAGATTTTTTTTTCACACATCTGCATATGATTTCTATAAGATCTGAGTTGTCTTGAGCATTTCCCTGATCAACCAAACTTTTTCTAAGGCATCAAATACAAAGTCAGGCCCTACCACTGCAACCTCACCTACTTCAAACCAACCAATGGGAGATCTACATATCCTTCCATAGAACGCCTCAAATGGATTCATCTAGATGCTGGAATGATAAATGTTATTATATGTGAACTCAATAAAGGGCAAGTGGTCATCCCAACTACCCTTAAAGTCAATGGAACACGCCCTTAACATATCTTCCAAAGTCTGAATGGCCCTTTCTACTTGACCATCTGTCTGGGGGTAGAAGGTTGTACTGAGGTGAAATTGGGTACCAAGACCCTTTTAGGAGGCTTTCCAAAAATAAAAGGTAAACTAGGTACCTATATTTGAGATAATAGATGTTGGGACTCCATGTAACCTGACCAACTCTCTGACATAGAGTTTGGTGTAGTACTCAGCTGAATAAGAGGTATGAATTGGTAAGAAGTGAGCTAAATTGGTCACCTTATCTACAATGACCCAAATCAAATCATATTGGCAATGAGTACGAGGTAAGCCCATCACAAAATCCATATTTACTTTCTCTCACTTCTACATGGGCATACTAAAATCCTGTATAAATCCTTTGGGATTTTGATGCTCAATCTTAACCTGCTGACATATAGAGCACTTAGCTACAAACTCTACAATGTCCCTCTTCATTCCACTCTACCAATAGATCTCCCACAAATCGTGGTACATCTTAGTGGCCCCTAGATGAATAGAGTAACACGTACCATACAATTCTGTAAGAATTTGTTACCTCTAGTGATCTACACCTGGCACGCATAGCCGACCCAGGCAACGCAACACACCATCTACCTCTTAGGAGACAAACTCTTCTTTTTGATCTCTGACTGACTTTTTCAACTTGACTAAATTGGGATCTTTTTCCTTCTTTTCCTTCACTTTGAAAACCAGAGATGATTATGAACTATTTTGCACCCACACACTACCCTCTACTGAATTGACTAAGCGGACACCTAGTCGTACAAGTTGATGTACTTCCTGAACTAAATTCTTCTTACCATCTTTCACGTGAGAAACACTGCCTATAGATATCCTACTGAGAGCATCAATCACTACATTTACCTTTCCCAAATGATACAGGATGCTCAAGTCGTAGTCTTTCAACAACTCTAACCACTTTCTCTGGAGTAGTTTCAATTTTTTCTAAGAAAACACATACTACAGGCTTTTATGGTCTATGAACACATTGACATGTACCCCATAAAAAAGGCCTTTAAATCTTTAAGGAAAATACAACAGTTGCTAACTCAAGATCATGAGTTGGGTAATTCTTTTCATGGGGCTTAAGCTATTTAGAGGTATAGGTTTTGATCTTACCTCTATGCATAAAAAAATACCACAAACCAACTTTGTAAGCATCACAATATACCATAAACCCGTCTGAGCCATCTGCTAAAGTCAAAATTGGGGCTGTAGTGAGTCGAGTCTTTAACTCCTGAAAACTCTTCTCACAATTATCTAACTACTAGAACTTGACTTTCTTCTGAGTTAATTTGGACATAGGAAATGTAATGGATGAAAATTCTTCAACAAACCATCAGTAATAGCTATCCAAACCTAATAAACTTTTGATATCTAACAGAGAGATGGGTTTGGGCCAGTTTCTCTATTTACCTTAGCCAAAATTTGCACTTACTGAATTTGGCAAACAACTAATGGGTTTTGAGAGTTTGTAATACTATTCGGAGATGGTCTACATGATCATGATCACTAAAGGATTAGACAAAAATATCATCAATGAAGACTATGATGAACATGATCAAGTACTGCTTGAACACATGGTTCATCAAGTCTATGAAGACTACTGGATTATTGATAAGATCAAATGACATCACTAGGAATTTAAAGTGACTATACTGAGTTCTGAAAGCTATTTTCAAAATGTCACATTCTTTGACTTTGAGCTGGTAATAGGTTGATCTGAGGTCTACCTTAGAAAATTAACTGGCACTCTAAAACTGGTCAAACAAGTCATCAATTCTAGGAAGTGGATACTTGTTCTTGACTATGACCTTCTTTAGCTGATGGTAGTCTATACACATTCTAAGAGAACCATCTTTCTTGCACATGAATAGAACTGGTCCACTCCAAGGGGATACGCTAGGTCTGATGAATCCCTTATCTAGGAGATCCTTCAACTATTTTTTTTACACTTTGAGTTCTGCTGGGGCCATTATGTATGGAGGGATATAGATAGGCTGAGTATCTGGAAGAAGGTCTATTCCAAAGTCAATTTCTCACTCGGGAGGTTTTCTTGGAAGATCTTCGGGTGATATATCTGGGAATTCACATGCTACTGGAATTGACTCAAGTTAGGGGTCTACGAACTAGAGTCTTTAACTAGAACGAGATGATAAACACAACCCTTGGATATAGTTTTCCTCACCCTAAGGTAGTAAACAAGCTGACCTTTAAGTGTCGAAGTACTACCCCTCCACTTAAGGACAGGTTAATTTAGAAACTAAAAATAGACAACTCTATTTCTGCAGTCAACTGAAGCATAGCTTGAATGTAGCCAATCCATGCCGAGAATGATATCAAAATTGGTCATCTCTAATTCTACTAAGTCTGTTGAAGTGACTTTTTGAGATACCATAACTGGACATTTCTTGTATGCCCATTGGGATATGATAGATTTACCCACTGGGGTAGAGATTGAGAAGGGCTCTGTTAGGATTTTAGGACTGACTCTGAAGTCAATAGCTATATAAAAAGTTACAAAGGTCAAAGAATCTCTTGGATCTAGCAAAGAATAAACATGCAAAGGATAAACTTGTAACATACCAGTGACCATATCAGGAGAACTTTCCTGATCTTGTCAGGACTAAACTGCATAAAGCATGTTTGGGTATTGCCCACTGGCGGTATTGGAAGCGGCACCCTTCTGATTTGGGCGATTGGACTAAGCTGAAAGACGATTATGCTAACTCTGTGAACCCACCTTAGGACACTCTCTGACCCTGTGGCCTGGCTTGCTATATCCAAAACATATATTACTGCCAGCCCTACAGACACCCTGGTGGTTTCTACTATACTTCTAGCAAAAGGGATTCATTAGGGCACTACAAACACTACCCTGAGTTTTAGTGCCTGGTGCCCTGTGTTTATTGTCGGTTTTGAATTTTAGAACTGGAGCACTGGCTGAGGACAGAGCTTGAATTAAAGATTTCGAGCGGAATCGAGAATGACTCCCACCCTCTAACTTAGGCTGAGTAAATTTGAAGCTACCTATTCTAGCTCTCTTTTTTACCTCTCCTTCTCTTTATTTTTTGCCTTCTCTATCTGCTGGGCTTGGATCATGAGCCTAGATATGTCCATCTCCTTAATCAGCATTGCGGTCCTACACTCCTTGACAATATAATTAGACACGCCTGACATAAACCTACTTATCTAAGATCTGCTATCTGTTACCACATGAGGGGCATATCTGGCTAACTGAGTAAACTTGAGAGAATACCCTTTCACTATTATGTTGCCCTCAGATTAATGAAATCTAAAATCTTCACTTCCCTTAACTCCAGTGGGAAGAACCTATACAGAAAACCAGTGGCAAACTTCTCCCATTCTACGAGCCCTACATCAGTGGCCCTCTCTGCCTTCCTTTGCTTAAACCATAAGTAAGCCATACCCTAGAATTAATATGTCGCAAACATAGTTCTCTCACTAGCTGTCACCCCCATAATATCTGTAACTTTCTGCACCTGATCAAGGAATTCCTGTGGGTCCTCCTCTGACATAGACTAGGTAAAAGTTAGAGGATTCATTCGAGTAAAGTCCCAAATTCTATCAACAGTAGTATTAGCCACTGGGTTGGATAGAATAGCATATGGGCGTTCATTCTAGGCTACCACAGAATGAGCAAGAGTGGTGAAAGCTACTCTAAATTCTGCTTGGGAGACATGCTTGTCTAGGGGATCTACCTGAACAGGCGGAGGTACTGGCTGATTTCCTGTTCTCCTTCCATTGTTCTTTTTAGAAGGCATGTTCTATAAGTGGAATAAAGAAAAGCAATAAACTAAGAGTGTAACTTGATCTCATGATCACTCACATGACATGAATACTGAAAGAAGGGAAACTTTTCCTAAAATGCCTCATAGCCTCTTGTTCATAAGTATGGCGTGCTACACAACCATGTACAAGACTTTACTAGATATGGCTTTCAGACTTCCTAGGACTCTATTAAACCTTAGGCTCTGATACCAAGTTTTTAATGCCTTGAGTCTGTACCCCAGATGTCACACGGTGCTCATAATCTCAAAGGAACACAAGCTAAGCCATGACGGGTACCTTCTTCAATCACTGAATAATAATAATAATAATAATAATAATATTGTATAATGCCAAAATTAGGAGGAAAATTACCATAATGTTCAAAATTGAAATCGAATATCTAACACTAAAAATCAATACTATAAACTAAACATCCATCTAAAATACTCTATTCTGAAAAGCCTCTAACTAAACTGTCTGAAAGTGAAGTTGATGGGATAAGCCTCCAACTAACTCTAACTACCAAAGTACTGATAACTGAAAAAAATACTGTTCTCAAACTATGAGGAGTCACCACTAAATCTGCTCTTGATAATCTAGGCTTCTAGGTACAATCAGGAGCCCCTGCATTTAAACCTATGATATAAGATATCATAATACAAAAAAAAAGTATGGGTTAGTACTTTGAATATACTGGTATGCTAGGAGAGGTAAGGCTGAATGTATGGATTCATATGCATGAACTATAACTGACTGCATGGTATGAATATAACTAAATAAGAGTACGTGTATATCTAAAACTGCTGTAAATATTGATTATGAAATTCTATGCACATAACTACGTATACTGCAACATAGATTTCATTAATACTAGATAATAAGTTTACAAAAATTGAATGACTGATATTTGAGTTTACAGATACTGTATTGCTAGCTGAGTGACTCTTTTTGACAGTCCTAATTCTGTAGAACTGAACTAACTTCTGTACTGAGTTGGGTGACTGTATCTGATAGTCTTGATTCTGGCACTAAAATAAGGTTTTATACCGAGTCTGAAACTAAAATTATAGGAGTATTCATCTAATCGACATTCCCCAATTATGAATTAAGTTGGGATCCAACCTGTAACCCTAGTTGGATGGATGTTAGAACCTTGCCAAGGGATACTAACAATGACTATGAGTTAACCCTCTCTGATAGAAAGCCCTTTCATCAGCCCTCGCTGGCAGGAACTCATAGGAGTTGTATCAATCATAGGCTGGCAGGAAGATATCTCAACCCATGCTAGCTACATAGTTCTGTAACAAGGATTGCTACTAAAGTTCAAACCCTTTACTGACAGAAATGCCCCCATCCCTGGGTTCACTCAGTGCTAATTCCTACTACTAACTAAATAGACAATGAACTAATTTCTAGACTGTACTAGGCTTGACTGAACTGTTACTGATCATGCTACTTATCTGAACTAAACTAAGTTTACTGAGTTTTAACAACTGAATGAATACTCTTAGTTCTGTTAACTAGCTGAATATATTGAGTTTTATTATCTAAATGAGTACTACTGTACATGGCATCACTGAGACTATTCTGAAACTATTGTAAATCTAGGTGAATAGCTAGATTTTTTTGTATTAAATACCCTAGTAGTCAATTGCAAAAATTGTAAAACATAGCACAATCTTGAAAGCATGATAGTTAGACACTTTGCCATAATTCATTCATTGAGGTATTTTAGCAAACACTTGCATGGTATGAACTTGTATACATGATAACATGATATGATTTCATTATTCAACGCACATGAACAATTCATCAACCACTTAGGAAGCATAATTTATACATATGACAATACTATAATATGCAAGCATCATGATCGAAATCTCAAACTGACAAATTCAAGGGCTTTTAACATGAAACCATATAACAACACACACATGCTATTTGTTTCTCAAGAAACTTTAAATTAATCATGGATTATAAACCCAACTACGTCAAAATCATGAATACAATCAAATTCAACATAAAATTTATGAAAAAAATCAACTTATGATTTGAAAAGGGTTCTTAAACTCCAAGGGTGGAAGGAAACCCTTCGATGAACACCTAACATACATTGATACTTGGATTCATGAAGATCAATGGTGAATTTCTTGAATCTTGATCTTAACTTGATGGACTAGGGTTTGTTCTTGAGAGGATTTTAGTGAATAATGAGAGTATTTTGCCTATTGAAGGGTTTAATCTCGTATTTTGGGGCTGAATAGAAGTGGGGAAATACTCCAAATACCCTCTGATGCTGATTTAATTACTGAAAAGCATGCCCAGCGATGCGCATACCAACACGCCACATTGATGGCATCGATGCAATGACCATCGCGCCACATCGAGTTTGTGTTGGTTCAGTGGAATTTCACTGAAAGCTAGAGAAAAATTATTTGTTAATGCATCGAGACTTCGTCGACCCATTATTTTGGTCATCTCAATATGATTCTAATGAAGTATAAAAAATCTAAAACTCACCCGAAGTGACCTATTGACACACCTGATCATAATTCAATCTAATAATTGATATTTTAAGGTCATAAGGGTTGTAAAATAGGATTACTAACTTATAAAGGCTAAAATAAATTCTAAGTATAAACACTTAGCTGAAATTTCTAAGTCTAGGACCTCTTTTAAGTGTTAACGGACTGTGTTAAGCTTAGGATTTTGTGGGATCTTATATTCCATCCTTTTGGAAGGCTCCATTTCATGTTATGGTTATTTATAGACACTATAGTTTTATTCTGGGTATTGGTTTTAGCTATGGTTGGGGGCATGTCCCTACTGAATTTTATTACTCTTTGGGTTAGAGGCTTTTGGTACTTCTACTGGTTGGAATAGGTGGGATCAATATTAGTGTCGACCTTGGAATTGGAATAAGCTAGTGGGATGATATAATTGGATGATATTATTGATTGTTTCATCCTATTTAAATTTAGGATTAATTATCTTATGTCTTGGAACCCCTTTGGTTATAGCCTGGTTTATGTCCCTTATTTTTGAATGGTTTTGTATGGTTGGATTATTAGTATGGGATGGTTGGACTTGATTGGGTTAGTCATAATTGTGATACTATCCCAGAGTCTTCATGTGAGTTATTGCACTATCTTGTTACATGCTCAAAAATTTAGCTAACTTAGGGCAGGCGACTAATTGTTGGGTTGCATAATACAGATAGTCTCCGATCCGGAGCAAACTTGGGATTCCCATACGACAAGCCCATGGTCAGGTCACGTCAAGTTGGTTTCAAAGCCTAGGTTCTTGGTCAATTGTGATTCTATAAAGAGGCGTGGATTAAAATCTCTTTTAGCAGTGTGTAGTATGTCACTCTCATAAGGAAGAGGCTACAAGGCATTTAGGAATTCTTTACTTTCTTGGTATTTTATTCTCAAGCTTGGAGTCTTAGTCCTGGAAATTTCTCTAATCCTTGTTTTTCATTTTTTAGATCATGACTCAAAGATATCGAACACAAGGAAATCCTTCTATCCCATCTAACATTGTACTGAAGGGGTGCATCCTACTTTTAGGGTTCATCTTTGATCTTAAGTCCTATCCTTTATAGTTATGGAGTTCCACCGATTAGTACTAGTCCTCCTTATGGTAAGATGACTAATTTCATCAGTCAATACATGTTAATGCTCAGATAGCCGCTGCTCCGGCTGAGCTAGGTATGACTTATTCCTTGTATGCTAACGCCATAAGGGTTGGCTAATTTATAAAGATAGTTTTTGCAACTTTTTCTAGAGTAAAGGTGGAGGAAGATCTATAGGACTTCTTGGATAAAATAGAAAAGATATTTTGTGTGATGTAGACTACCAATGTGGAAGGTGTAAACTTTACAGCTTATCAGCTCAAAGAGGTTGCACATCAGTAGTATGAAGAGTGTGATAGGGATAGGGGTTATTTGGAATACTAAGTCTTATGGGATACTTTTTCTAATGCCTTCTTAGATTGGTTCTTTTATCAGGAGTGAAGGGAAACAAAGATGGAGGAGTTTTGGAATCTCAAGCAGGGAAGGATGTCTGTCAAGTAATATTCCTTGATTTAGTTGCTGATATGTGGGCAAGAATAAGGAAGTTCACCTTTGGGTCAAATCAGGATTTGATTTTGGAAAAAAAGACTAAATTCTTGATTAAAGATATAGACATCTCTAGATTGATTGTTCATATGCAGTAAGTGAAGGATGAAAAGAGGAAGCAGGTAGAGTTTGGGGATAGACAGGGTAAGAGGCATAGGTTTTCTAACCAGGTACGTGCTCAATCTCAGGGTGGTCGGGATGTGGAAAATGGAAAAAAAAGTTGTGGAGTTCTGGTTCCTACTCTTTCGCTAGTGCTGCTTAGTAGTTAGGCGACAGGCATTATCATGGTGGTGATAATTTTTAGGTATAAGGTGCTGAATCTTAGGAAAGTAGAGGTTAGTTAGTTTCTTTATGCCTTCTTTATTAGTTCTATGGTCATTCTCATCAGGGTTGTTGAGATGAATGAAGGGAAAAATACTTCAAGTTAGGCCAGGCAGGCCATCGGCTTAGGTATTGTCCGGTGAATAAGGTTACTACAGGGGCGAATAAGATTCTTGTTGCTTTATCTTCTGCTCCTACACCTGGTGGTATTGCATCTACTTCTGTTACTACTCCTAATTTTGGCTTCAGATGGAACAAGTTGTATACTTTACTATCCCAAAAAGAATCTGAGGCATCACCTGATAACATTACTGGTATGTTATAGCTTTTTCTCTCATGACATATATTGTTTACTTAACTCAGGGTCCAATCTCTTCTATGTGACTCCTTATGTGGATGTATTTTTTAGTTTTGATTTGGAAGTTATTTTGCACCTTTTTTCCATATCTATCCAGTAGGTGACTCGGTTATTGCTAAGAGAGTCTATATAGCGTGTTTGGTTTCTATTAGTGGCAAGTAGACCTTGGTGGATCTATTTGAGTTGGGTATGGTGTATTTTGATCTTATTCTCAAGATGTATTGGTTATATTTATGCTATACATCCTTGGATTGTTAGACCCATAGGGTTATCTCTAGGTTCTCTGGTGAGCTGGTTATAGAATGAGGGGTGGTTCTTTAGCTCCTAGAGGGTGATTTATTTCTTATCTCAGAACTCAGAGGTTAGTCTCTATAGGTTGTATTTATCACTTGGTCTGGGTTAAAGATTCTAACTTGGAAGGTCCTTCTTTCCAGTTAGTTCCAAAGGTTAATGCGCTTCCAGAGGTCATTTTATATGATCTTCCTAGTGTTCATTCAGATAGGAACGTCTAGTTTAGTATTAACTTAGTTTCAAAAAATTATCTAATTTCTATTCCATCGTAAAGAAATTCTCTAGTTGAGCTGAGAAAACTAAAGGATCAACTTAAATATCTTTAGAAAAAGGGGTTTATTCATCCTAGTGTATCCACATAAGGTGCACTGGTGTTGTTTGTGCGCAAGAAGAATGGTTAGCTTTTGATTTGCATTGACTATAGGTATATGAAAAAGGTGATGGTCATGAACAAGTATCTTTTTCTAATGATTGATAATCTGTTCAACCAGTTTAAAGGTGCCAAGTTCTTTTCTAAGATAGATCTTTGGCCTGGGTACCATCAGCTAAAGATTAGGGAGGTAGATATCGCTAAGATGGCTTTTCATACTCGGTATGGGCATATTGAATTATTGGTGATGTCATTTTGGTTAACTAATGCTCCGACAACATTTATGGATCTGATGAACTAGGTTTTTTATCAGTATTTAGATCTCTTCATTATTATTTTTATTGATGATATTCTAGATTATTTGAAGAGTGAGGTAGATCATGGTAATCACCTCTATATGGTGTTGTAAACCTTAAAGGAACATCAGTTGTATGCCAAGTTCTCCAAGTGTTAATTTTGGTTACACGCTGTAACTTTCTTAGGTTATATTATTTCTAGTGAAGGGATCATTGTGGATCCGCAAAAGGTTGCTATAGTGAAGAGGTGGCCTAGACCCATGACTCAATCCAACATTCGGAGCTTCTTGGGTTTAATCTGGAATTATAGGAGGTTTGTGGAAAGCTTTTCATTGATAGCTGCTCGTTTGACTAAGTTAACTAGAAGAAGGTCAAGTTTTCTTGGATGGATGCTTGTGAAGGGAGTTTTGAGAAGCTTAAGGATAAGTTAACTTTATCTCTAATGCTGGCTTTACCAAAAATCAATGATAGGTTTGTGGTTTATAGTGATACATATCGGTTAGGGCTTGGATGTGTTTTGATTCAACATGGGAAGGTGATTTCCTAAGCTTCCAGGCAATTAAAAGTGCATGAGAGGAATTATACTACTCATGATTTGGAGTTATTGGTGGTTGTGTTTACTTTTAAAATATGGTGGCATTATTTTTATCGTGTTCATGTGGATATATTTTTTGATCATAAGAGTCTATAGTATGTGTTCGCTCAGAAGAAGCTTAATCTCAGGCAGAGGAGATGGCTTGAACTTCTAAAGGACTATGATATGAGTCCTTACTATCACCAAGGTAAGGCTAATATGGTTGCTAATGCCCTTAGTAGGTTATTCATAGAGAGTTTGGCTCATGTGGAGGAAAGAAGGTAGGAATTGGTGAAAGATATTCACCACTTGGTTAACCTTGGAGTTCTCATTTTGGACTACAAGGATGATGGTGTAATGGTTAAAAATATGGTATGATCATCTCTTAGTGTGGAGTTTAAGGAGAAGCAAGCGCTATATACTATCTTTATAAAAATCAAGAGTGACGTTGTTAGGCAAAAGGTAGTGGTGTTTGAGATTGATGGAGATGGTACTTTATAGTAGAAAGGAAGGTAGTGTGTTCCTGATGTCGATGGTTTACAAAAAAAGATTTTAGCTAAGGTGCATGAGTCATGCTATCTTGTTCATCTCGGCTTGACTAATATTTATCATGATCTTAAGAAGTTCTATTGGTGATATGGCATATAGAGAGATATGGTTGATTTTGTGGCCAAGTGCATCGTGTGTCAATAGGTTAAGGCTGAGAACATAAGGCCTGAAGGGTTGTATAAAGAAATTATTTTGCCCGAATGAAAGTGGCTTACTGGTCTTACTCGGTCTCTAAATCATTATGATTCAATTTGGGTCATCGTGGATAGAATGACTAAGTCTGCGCACTTTTTGTCAGTGTAGACTAATTTCTCGATGGAAGATTATGCAAAGTTATATCTATAGGAGATTGTGAAGCTGCGTGGGGTTCCTGTTTTGATTATTTTTTATTGTGGCACACAGTTTACATCTCACTTTTGGTGATCTTTCTAGAAAGGGTTGGGGACTAAGGTTAGTTTGAGTAATGCTTTCTACCCATAAATAGATGGGCAAGCGGACAGAACTATTAAGACATAGGAGGATATACTTTGGGCTTATATGATTGATCATGGTGGCAATTAGGTTGAACATCTACCTTTGGTGGAATTTACTTACAATAATAGCTATCATTTTAGTATTGGTATGTCCCCTTTTGAGGCATTGTATTATAGGAGATGTAGGTCTCATATTGGTTGGTTTGAGCTTGGTGAGGCACATATGTTTGGTCTTGATTTGGCTTACTAGGCTATGGAGAGGGTGATGGTGATTTAGGGAGAGGCTTAAGGCTACCCAAAGTTGCCAAAATTCCTATGTGGATGTTAGGTGTGGAGATATAGAGTTTGAGGTTAGGGATAAGGTTTTCCTCAAGGTATCTCCCATGAAGAAAAGTAGTGCAGTTTGGTAAGATGGGGAAGATCAGTCCCCGATATGGGGTCCTTATGAGATTTTATGGAGAATCGGTAATGTTTCTTATGAGTTACAGTTACCTTCTAGATTGAGCTTAGTTCATCCGGTCTTTCATGTTTCTATGTTGAGGAAGTGCATTGGTGATCCTTCTTCAGTTGTTCCTTTTGAAGGATTGGGTATCTCAGATTCTTTGTATTATAAAGAAGTTTCGGTTGATATCTTAGATAGGCAGGTTTGTCAGTTGTGGACCAAAGATGTGGCTTCAGTTAATGTTCTTTGGCAGAACCATAAGGTGGAAGAAGCAACATCGAAATCGGAGTAGGACAAGAAGTCCCAATATCCCTATTTTTTTAGCTCCTGGGATTCATACGGAAGGTATGTGTCTTCAACACATTTTTATTTTTAGAGTTTGTTAAAGAAAAGATTAATATCCTTGCTTTTTTTTCTTACAAACTTTGTAAAAGATTGGAAATATATTTGATTTGATCATGTAAATGAATCGTGCATATGATTAACCCTACCTTGTCTGTCATTTGGGGACAAATGTTCCTAATATGGGAGATTTAGAAAATTTCCTTAAATTATGATTCATGGGTATGAGCCATATGCTGGGATACAGAGTGTATGGTCTAATCGTATACTGACTAGTATTGGTTGGAGAGATGGATTTTAGTTACTGGAATTGATACAACTTAGGGTACGAGTCGTATTGGTGGTTATGGATCATTTGGTTCCTTAACTTAATATTACACCTGGTTACTTAGGTTGTATCTGAGTACAAGTGGCTCACCATGAGTTGTAAGCCAGGGTATGAGTCATAACCAGGAATCCTATGGTGGATAGTGTCTAAATCATCCTTGGGTTTAAATCTGCCAGGGATATGGATGAAGCGTACGAATTGTATGCTTAGGATATCACTTAGTTGGATGAGTTTTATTCTAGACAGTGATGGATCCAATGGTTGAGGCTAGGGTTCGGGTAGAGGGTACCACTCGTATTAGAAGGGTAGGACTGATAAGGGTCAGTCATACCACTATGATGGGATTTTATGCAACTTAAGTCGGGGTATTCTAGATATTTCCCCCTTACCCTAATAAGGTCCCACGACTTCTAACCTACTTAGGTGGTTATTTACCCTATTATTCCATTCATTAACACTTAGAAACTTTTCTAAACAATCTATAATTCTCTCAAAAGCTTTTGGGCAAGGGAAGCAAGGGTTTCAACTAGAGGATTTATTTGGGGATTGTCTTGGCGATTTCTTTCCATCATTATCTTAATTTAAGGCATGTTCTCTTTCCTCATTGTTAATTCTATCTAAATACATAGTTTTTATGAATATTTTATTGATTTCATTAATTGTATGATTTTGGTTTTCAAAATATGAATTGGGGGTTTTGATATGCATTAATAATGGTTTCGAATAATCGGATTGCAAGGGAATAGCTTAATGGTAATTTGCATTTGTTTTGGTCATATTATGCCCCCAATGTGTTTGACAAAATCATTCTAAAGATATGCTCATTACATTAACTACTTTTAATAGAACTTTTACTTGTTTTAAAACTTGGTAAATGAATTATGCATTGTTTAAATAGTTTTGAATGGTATATGGCTAATGGTTTTGCTTGTGAGGCACATTGAATCCCTAAGTGGTTTAATATGGTAAATGGAAGGGCACTTTAAAATCCCCTTAAACCTCTATGTAGTTGGCTTTGGATTATACTTGCAGGTAAGGATTGGGATGATGATACCAATATTAATGGACTTGGTTAAGAAATGGATAATGGTTTGGTTGTTTAGAGATTTTTTTAATTGGTCAATAATGGCGGGATGTGTAGCAAAGTCATGGAATGTGGAGGTCCTAGGGTGACCAAAACTGGAAACTCATATTTGCCAATATGAGGTTGGGCTTGGTGACCATGTGTATGATGTCACACTATATTTTGGGGGATGTACTAGGTGTCCCATGTTTTCTTCCCTGGTCGTGTGGCTACACGCACGGGGGCCCTTTCAACAGGGGGAGTTGAACCTATATAGCCCTTAGGTGGTTTGGGATGTCAAACTACACAACCCAGTAAAGGTTTTAAAAGCATGCTAAACCCGGTCCCTTTTCCCAACATAGTTATATATATGTATGGTTGTGTCCATATTGATGATTTTACTTGGTTTTATAAATGGAATTATTTTATCCATATCTTGAGATTATGCTAGAATTCACCCGCTAACCCATCAAATAGTGGTTGTATACCCATGCTATGCAGGAACCAGCTGTTGTACTACTCTTACATAGTGATTGATTCGGGGACATCACTTGGACTAAAGTGGCGAGCTTTTATCCTTTTGAAAGGCCACATTTCATGTTATGGATTTTTCTAGAAACTTTGATTTTATTCTGGATATTGATTTTTTCTATGGTTGGGGGCATGTCCTAAGCAAATTTTAGTACACTTTTGTTTAGAATCTTTGTAGTACTTCTACAAGTTGTAATGGGCGGGATCGGTATTAGTATCATCCTTGGAATTGGAATAATCTAGTGGGCTGACATCGTTAGACAATATAGTTGGTTGATCCATCCTATTTTATTTTGGGATTAATTATATTATGTCTTGGAACATTTTTGGTTATGGCCTGGTTTATGTCCCTTGTTTGCAATGGTTTTGTATGGTTGGATTATTGGTATAGGATGGTTGGACTCGTTTGGGTGGGTCATATTGTGATCCTATCCCAGAGTCTTCATGTGAGATATTGCATATTCTTATTGCATGCTTGGAAAATCAGCCAGCTTACGGCAGACAGATGGAGGTTGGTTTAGGTAACGGGGTTGTTCTCCAGTCCCAGTCAGACTTGGGACACCCATTATGATAAGGCCCCGATCGGGTCGCATTACTTTGTTAAAGAAAATTTTGACTTCCTTGCATCTTTATTTTCTAACTTCATTAAAGGTGAGAGTCGAGGTGTTAGGGTGCAAATTATGTTTGTACTTCCGTGTTAATTTATTCGAGGATGAGTGATCCATGTAGGGAAGAATTGAAACACCCAGGGTTTTGGTCCTTGGAAATTTCCTTAGTTCTGAGCTTCTGATTAACATATGATTCACCATACTAATCGTATAGTGAAGGTATGGTTCAGATGACACATCTCATATGATTTCTAATGTGTTGTGGGTAAGTTTCTATTGTGGATATGGGTTAGTGTTGATGAGTCATACGTAGATGATATAATGGGGATATCCCAATTCATATGTTGTGTAGTGTCCAACCCCCTTTGATTCTATCTTGGATATAGTTTGAGGGTACTAATCATATGGTGTGGATACGATTTGGGAAAAAGGATTTGAATGGTGGACAATGTGTGATGTCCAACCTTCTGATCAAGGTACGAGTGGAGGGTACCACTCGTATGATGTGGGTACGAGTGAGGGGTCCAAATTTACCCTCCTGTATCTAAGGCATGTTACTCCTCCCTCATTATTAGTTCTTCTTTGGTATCTAAGATATGTTACTCCTCCCTCATTATTAGTTCAAGTAAATTCACATTTTAATGAATTGTTTTGATGATATTACTGTGGGTTTATTTTTTTTTCAATATATGTTGGGGGGTTTGGTTATTAATAGTTGGATAATGTTTTTCCCGTGTTTTACTTATGATTTTTAATATTATACTATTTGTTTGAACATTGTGGAATGCATGGTAATGGTAAATGTGTTTATGGGTACTTTGGATTCCCCAAATTGCTTGGTTTTAGTTTTGGAAACTATCTGCCCTCGACATGTTTATTGAAATACCTATGAGAAAGGTTATATCACATAGTTTGACTTTTATTGAAACCCTTTCATTGTATAATTTTGTAATGGAACCTAAATTATTTTAAATGGTCTTACATAAATTGAAAAGTCCTTAGTGGTCATGGTTTTGGTTCAATTAGAAATCATGTGGGGTACATAGGAATCCCCTAAGTGTTGGCTAATGACATTGCTTGCAAGCTATAGTCGGTATGATGATACAACTTCATAATGCTTTGGTTAATAACTGTAAGAATTGGTGGTTGGATATGTGCTAATGGTTTTAATTGGGCAATAATGACGGGATGTGATAGCTTACAGTGAAGGTGTGAGTATGATGGACGGACACTAAAAACTCATGTTTGCCATGGTGACCTTATACTCGTAGTGTACACGGGAATTCCCTAAGTTTATATTTGTATATATGTATCATGGAGGGTTAAGGGTACAAGAGAATTTCCAGCCCCTATGATATGGGTACGAGTGAGGGGTACAAAATGTACCCTCCAGCGGTGACTTTTACAGTTTAAGTTGGGGGTATTCTAGATATTTCTCCTCTTAACTTCTTTTAACCCCAAGACTTAAAACACTATTGGGAAACTATTTAACCTATTATTCTCAATCAAAAACACTTTAAACACTTTCAAATCTCTTTCAAGGCTCTTGGTTCAAAAAAGTTTAAGGTTTTTTCAATACAATCAATTCGGGGCCTATAAGGGTGGTTTCTCTCCGTACTCTTTGGTATCTAAGAAATATTACTCCTATCACATTCTTAGTTCAACTAAATTCATGTTTTAATGAATGGTTTTCATGTTATTATTGTGGGTTTATGTTGGTTTTGCAATATATGTCGGAGGTTTTGGTTATTAGTGGTTGGATAATGTTTTTCCCATGTTTTACTTATGGTTTTCATATTATAATGTTTGTTTGAATATTGTGGAATGCATAGTAATGGTAAATGGGTTTAGGGTTACTTCGAATTCCCCAAATGCTTGGTTTTGGTTTTGGAAACTATATACCATCAACATGTTTGTTAAAATGTCTATGAGAATGGTTATGTCATATATTTTGACCTTTATTGAAAACCTTGCATTGTATAATGTGGTAATGGAACCTAAATTGGTTTAAAGGGTTTTACATAAATTAAAAAGGCCTCAGTGGCCATGGTTTTTGGTTTAATTAGAAATCATGTGGGGTACATGTGAATCCCCCAAGTGTTGGCTAATGACATTGATTGCAAGCTATTCGGTATGATGAAACCACTATATAATGCCTTGTAAATTAACACATGGAATTGGTGGTTTAGTTGTGTGCTAATGGTTTAAATTTGGCAATAATGGTAGGTTGTGATATCTTACCGTGAAGGTGTGAGTACAATAGATGGACACTGGAAACTAATGTTTTCCGACATGAAGGTTGGTCATGGTGACCATATTCTTATGGGGTACACGAGAATCCCCTAAGTTATACCTGTATATATGTATCATGGAGGGTGAAGGATACACAGGAATCCCCGACCCCTATGATATCTCTAGTTCATGTGGCTACATACACTGGGTCAGTTAAGGGGGTAACACTGGACCCAAATAGCCTGTGGGAGGTTTTAGGACGGTCAAGATATACAGTCCAGGTTAAAGTTTTTAATGCATATTAAACCCGGTTCCCTTTCCCAGCATGGTATATATGTATGTATGCGGTTGCACATGACTCTTTACTTGGTTTTAAATATTGGAATTATTTTATCCTTGCTCCTGAGTATATGCTAGAGTTCACCCCCTAACCTATCTTCGAGCTTAGCAGCCACATATGATATAGGAACGGACCACACTTCTCCTCCTGCTCAGTGATAGGATTAGGGGATGGGTTGATGTAGGATTGCAGTGGTAAGCTTCCATACTCCAAAAGACTCCAGTTCATGTTATGGGCTTCCCTACATAGTTTTATAATTTCTTAGACTTTGGTTATTTTTAATACCTTGTATTTCTCTTGGTTTCTGGACCGCTTACAACTCATTCTTCAAGTCGTAACTACTCTTACGAGTTATGTATAGTAGTCGTATCCAAGATAGTGTGCTTGAGTTGACATTCTATTCTTAGTATGACTTGACCCTTGAGAATTGTGAAGAGGGGTATGAGTCGTTTGATCCAAAGTCATAAGGACATCGGTGTAAACTCCTTGAGGTTCTATCACAAATATTAGTCATGGATACTAGTGGTATGTTAAGGTACGAGTCATAATATATGACCTATATCGTGACCAGTAGACAATCCAAGAACCCAGCCTCATGTTTAGATAGTTTTATAAGTTACTTAAGCATATATTAAGTCCTCAAATATCTCCTAGCTCATGAACAAGTCAAAACATTCCTTAGAAATTAAATCCTTTAGATATATATAACTATAGTCATCTTCAAACTCGCATAACTTCTGTTGTACTAAGAATTTCTGATCTCAAGACTCTCCAACAGATAAATAGCTGAATTAGCTTTCCAACGATACCAATTTTTACTTAATCAGATATCAAGGTTATAATTTATGGCCAAATTACTGAAGCGCTGTCAAAGTTTCTAGTAGGGTACCCAGACTATATGAGTCATCAGGGGGAGTAGTACCCACAACAATAGGGGTCAAAATTTGGGCACCTGGTTACGAGTGAAGGTATGGCTCGTACACAACAGATACGAGTCGTACCCAAGCATATCGAGAGGTCTTGCAGGCAATTTTTAGAAGGTTTCTAAGGGGTTTTCTTAGTCTTTTTCTCTTCTTATAACCTCTACCCATGATTTATAACCCTCAAATAATCTTATTTTTCCCCAATTCTCAAACACTTAACATTTTACTTTCTCTCCCATATTCAAGAACAACCACCTAGGATTTCTTCTTTAACATCATCTCTCAAGACTCATGATTTAAATTCAAGACTATCAAGAACTTAAAAATTAGGGTTGCTCACAAAAAATTTAATCCTCCTTTCCCAAGAACAAGAATTTCGAAATTTCTTCCTTAAGAATTTAAGGATTCAAGTTCCAATTTGAAGCTTCTTCAAGAATTCGTTCAATTAAGGTATGTGGGGTATTCATCAATGAGTCCCTTTCACTCATTCATCCTAAAAAGCCTATTTTTATTTAAGAGCATGAATCTTATTCTATTTTATGAAATCCTCCATGAAACTCATGAAATAATCCCTGAACTTCCTATTAGTTCAAATACAATCCATGTCTACATATGTTTCCATGTGATTAAAGCTATCTCATGTTTTAGAACTTCAATCTCCATGTCATGATCAATTTATTTTATGTTAAACTCTCAAGTTGTTACTTAAATCATGTAAAGATGTAGTTTTCTCATGATTAACACATAATCATGTTCAAGTTCCTGCTTCTCACTTATTTGGTGGAATGTTTACAATTTGGGTCTTTGAACCATGATTCCATGCTATATCTTAAAGAATTGTTATTGTATTTTATGGTCATTCAGTGCTGGCGGCTTATGAATGCCCGATACCTATGTGTTTTACATGATTTTAGACCTTTCAAGTAATAAGTCAGTCAACTTAATATTTTATTATTAAACTAAGTTTGTTATGAACATATTGAGTACTATTAGTTTACATGTTTACTATTACTTTAGAATTTGTATGCACTTTTATTTTCAAAATACCATGACCTTAACTTATCTGTTATCAGTGCATGCACCAGTTAGTATTTTAGTGTCTTTCAGTTGGGAGGGGGCCTCGCCAGAGAGTGTTTTCCCTGCCCAATATGTCCTGAGTTTAGTGATTACTTCAGTTCAGATTCTACTCTGATGGTAAGGATAGAAAAGCTCTCCTTAATGTAGGTCAGACGTTGGACTTCATGAAAGCTCACATGGTTTATGTCAGTTACATAATAGCTCCCACATTTTTAGTCAGTACTAAGTCTATATCGGTTCAGGTTTGCTTGGCCAAGTAATCAGATTTTCAGTTATTCAGATATCAGTTATTCACTTATTTAGATTATTTTAATACAATCTTTACTTGGCCATGGATTTTCAATTTTACATGTTCATGTTTTTATGCTCAGTATCCATATGTGTCCTCTATTTTAGTTTTACAACATGTTTAGCTTTACATGTGATTTACATAAAGTATTAATGATTTACCACTTCCATCTTCAGTTCTTCTTATTCTACTAATATAAACATTTAAGAAACCAAGTATAGTCATACTCCATCTTATAAGATTATGTTTGTTACTCATATGTTAAGATATTTCAGCTTTAGTTTGTTTCAGTCTCTTAGTGAGTCTACTTACACTTAGCATGCATGTTTTAAGATTATGTACCTAATCAGCTTTATTTATTGCATTCACCCTACTTACTCAGTATATTTTAGAAGTACTTATCCACATATATGTTTATGTCCTACATTGTCTTATAATATAGGTACCAGTTGTAGCCTACACATCATAATCAAATAGTTCGCATCTTCCAGCTAGAAGGTGATGAGTTCTTTTATTTTAGGGACTCCAGTTAGTTGTAGTTCTTGTACTTTATTTTGAGTATTCATATGTATTTATCAGTGGTAGTTGAGGTATGTTCCAACTCTCTATAGTCAGTATAGTAAAGGCCTCAGGATAGTCAGCTAGAGTTATTACATGTAATTCAAGTTTCTCTCTTCAGTTTTGCCATGATATTAACTTTATCAGTATTATACTTATTGACATTTCCTCATGATTATGTTCCTGCTTAGTAAATTTTTTTTAATTATAATTTAAATTAGATGCTCAAGTAGTATGCTAGTTCATAGGTTAGCTTGAGGTCACTTGTGGTTTCATGAATCGTGTTACGATGAGGGTGTAGTCTTGGGTCATGAAAAACTTAGTATCAGAGCATAGAGTTCAAGTGTCCTATCATGATTATGAACTCGTGTCTAGTAGAGTCTTGTAGAATGGTTCAAAGACGTCTGTATTTTTCTTCGAGAGGCTCCAGGGCATTTAAGAAATGTGTCCCATCTTTTATGTGTCAGATAGTGCAGTAAAATTATTCTCTAAGGAACTTATGCATATTCTTATAGTACTCCATTCGTTCCAACTCTGCCTTATTCTTGAGGCAAAAGAAATAGTCAAGCTCAAATTCCTACAGATAGAGCTTTCTCAGACAGCCTTCATAGACAGTTGTGGGTTTGCAAGCAGGATCAAAAGTATCCCATCGGTGCTTTTATATTATGAAGTTTGAAAGATTTTATTCATGTTCATGAAAATCATGCTCTAAGCAAAAGTTAGATGCACTTTTAGATCCCTCCTCAAAATTCATGATAGCATATGATCTAGAGTTAGAAGCATAAACCTAAAAGTTTAGCAGTAGTAAAGTGAGGATAGTATTGATCTAGATTTAGTAGATTATGTGTCCATGGGGCTAGTTGTATGAAAGGTGAACTAGTAGGATTGTAACAATGTATCCAAAAATTTAAGTTTATTGATGTAAGATTAAGTATGATGATGTGTGTATGACCTAGAGGTGCACCCAAGGTGATATGGGATTGTATTATTTCTGAGTTTTACAATGTGTATGCTTATATAGTACCCTTGAGTTGTTAAATTTGAATGAGGCTATGTGGTATATGATGTTCTTACCAGTTATGTTATATGCTATAGAAAGCTAAGAGTTCTATCTTAGAAGGAAGTATTAGTAGGAGGTTTTACACTTTTAGATGTAGTCTTTTAGGGTAAATTTATTATTAATATGTATTGTCATATCTGGTCTCTAGAGTAATGCAGTTACAGTTTATTTTAGAGTTTATTAAGGGGGTCTGAAGACTTAGAATGATGGCTTAAAGCTAAGGGGGATATGATAGAACAAGAAACCAAGTCAGGATTTTATATTCTAGTAGTGATGCCAGTGTATTGTAGAATGTCAGTAGGGAAGAATGAAGATCAACCCATTCTTATCTCAGTGGAAAGTTTAATACTTCAGTCAGCACAATATCTGCTCATGCTTTACATGTCAGCTCCATGACCATAACTCATATTCATGCATTTTCCAAAAAAATCATGTGATGTTCTAGTTCCTAGTACGAGGAGTTCCAATTCACTCAGCAGTATGAATCATATTCCATAAATTTATGAACTCCAAACCCAGGTCATGCAACTCATGACTCATGTACTCATGCTTTACAGTATGCTCAGTTCCCCGTACTCATGCTACACTCTTAATGACCAGTAAAAACCAAGATTATGTCATATATGTTCTTATTTTTTATCTCTTTAATGAATTCATGCCTTTGATATTGTATTCCTCAAGCCTCAGTTAAGTGTCAAAGTTATGTATAGTATTCTTTCATGCTTCAGGTCCTTATGTTCTAAACTTTCAGTTAGCTCTTCTTAATTTAAGATAGTGGTGATGAATAATTTATGATCAGTGGTTTAGTAGGGAAGACTAAATATTTCTTGTTAAGGAAAGATTGTTGCATGTTTTTAAATATAAATCTATAAGGTTGAAGAAAGATTGAGGTTAAGATTTTTGTAGATGTCATGGTTAGTTAAGAATTCTACGTGTTTCTTCTTACGATTGTGTATAAGAGTTGTTATTGAAAGAGGTGTTAGAGAATATGGTAAAATTCCAAAGTGGGTTGATTGACCAAAAGTTTATATGTGGGTATAATGTTATTGGTATATAAATGGATGGTTCTATTGTGAGCTAGTGCATTTCTAGTAAGAGATTGAATTTAGTTGTTAAAGTGGTAAGAGAAATTATTCTTGAGATGAGGATGTGAAATATGCTTGGGGTATCAAATTCATGGTTTAGACTAGCTTTACATCGTTGTGGGTTGCACTTTGTAATTTTGAATTAGGCTTGAACATGGAGAGAGTATGTAGTTCAACTCAGAATTTGGCTAGAACGATTATATTCACCCATGCAAGTATTTAAGAAGCGAGGCTAAGCTTAAATTGGGCAGTTGCATAGCTTATGATTTATTTGTCTATGTTCTAGGTTACAAAGTTACAATTGTATTATGATTCCTTACCGAAATATCTTATTCAGATAAATCCCAATGTTCTTTGATCTCTAATATTATTAGAACTTCTTGCAAAGGGTATTGAAGAAATACTATAGTTGAGTATGAACTTTCAGTATAAGTTAGTATGTATAACAAGCAATTCAGATTAGCAATCAGATAGATAAGCTCCTATGATTCTCCATCTTTCCATCTAGTCTTACCATCCAAAGTTTCATGAGTATGGCCATTCTATTAGGTAAAATAGTCGCATCCATGCGAATCACGAATTCAACTCAATTCATGTATCAGGCATCAGTTTTACATTCCAGATATTTAGTCATAATTAAGTTCATAAGTGTGTTGTGCATCATCTTAGTCTTTCCTTAGTATTTCACCCAAGTCAGTATTATTTGGGGGATGAATGATCCCAAGGAGGAGATGTTGTAATACCCTGAGTTTTCATGTCCTAAACCTCTCATCTTTTCTTTACAAAATCAAATCTAGCTTAAGGTAATGGTTACTCATAAGTTGACTCTCTCATTTTTTTCTCAGCCTTATAACCATTCTTTTCTCATTACATATATTCACAAAATCAGTTTAGTTTATGTATCGTGTTTCAAACTTAGTTATTTAATCATGATCCCATTTCATGTAAGTTCAGTATACGAACTTAGTTACCTCGGTATTCTCAGTCTAACTAGTCCCATTCATGGACGAGTGATCCCAAGAGGGATATACTCTAATACCCCATATTTCTCTTGGTTTCTGAACAACTTATGACACATTCATCAAGTCGTAAAGAATCTTACGAGTTGTATGTGGTAGTCATATACAAGACAGTATGCTTGAGTTGACATTTTGTTCCTAGTATGACTTGACCCCGGAGAATCATTAAGATGGGTCCGAGTCGTATGAACCCAAGTCGTAAGGACATCATTGTAGTGTCCTTGAGGTTTTGTCCAAGATACAAGTAATGGATACTAGTCGTATGCTAAGGTACGAGTTATAAGATGTGGCCTGTATGTTGAACAACATTCAATCCAAGAATCAAGCCTCATGTTTTGATATATTTATAAGTTAATTGAGCATATATTAAGTCCTCAAATAGATCCTAGCTCATGAAAAAGTTGAAACATTCCTTAGCGATTGAATTCTTTAGATGTATATAACAATAGTCATGTTCAAATGAGCATAACTTCTCTTTTGCTAAGAATTTCTTATCTCATACCCCACCAATAGATATATAATTGAATTATCTTTCCAATGATATAAATTTTGCCTTAATCTAATATCGGGGTGAAAAGTTATGGAAAAATTATTGAAGCACTATTATAGCTACTAGTAGGGTACGACTCAAGGTACGACTCATACCCGGACTATTCCTGTCGTCAGGAGGAGTTGTCTCCACAATAGTAAGGGTTGAAATTTAGGCTCCTGGGTATGACTCAAGGTACGACTCGTACACAGAAAATACAAGTCATACCCAAATATGTTGGGACAGCTTCAAGGAAATTTCCAGGAGGTTTTTAAGGGGTTTTTGTTATTTTTCTCTTTTTACAATTGTACCCATGACTTATGACTAGAAAATAATCTTATTTTTTCCCAATTCTCAAACACTTAACATGATACTTTCTCTCTCATACTCAATAACAACCATCTAGGGTTTCTTCTTCAAGATTATCCCTCAAGTCTCAATATTTAAATTCAATACTATCAAGAACATCAAGATTAGGGCTTTTTACCCAAAATTTAAGCATCCCTTCCCAAGAAAAAGAATTTCAATATTTCTTCCTCTAGAGTTCAAGGATTTAAGTTCCAATTTTACGCTTCTTCATGAATTCATTCAACTATGGTATGTGGGATATTCATCAATGGGTCTCTTTCACCTATTGAGCCCAAAAACTTTGATTTTATTTAAAACAGTTAATCTTATTCTATTTTATGAAATCCTCCATGAAATCGTGAAATAAGCCATGAACATCCTGAGTTCAAATACAAGCCATGTCTACATGTGTTTCCATGTGATTAAAGCTATCTCATGTTTTGGAACTTCAATCCCTATGTCATGATCAATTGATTTCTTGTTAAACTCTCAAGGTATGAATTAAATCACATCAAGATATTATTCTCTCATGAGTAGTGTATTCCCAAGTTCAAGTTCGATCTTCTCACTTATTTGGTGGAATTCTTATGTTTTGGGTCTTTGAACCATCATACCATTCTACAGTTTAAAGCTTTGTTACTATATTTTATTGTTAATCAGTGCTGGCGAGTTATGAATACCCGATACCTATGTGTTTTACATGATTTCAGACCTTTCATGTAATAAATCAGTCAACTCATAATTTTATTATTAAACTCAGTTTCTTATGAACATATTGAGAACTATCATTTTATATATTTACATTTACTTCTGAAATTGTATGAACTATTTTTTCAAAATACCACGACCTTAGCTTATCTATTATAAGTGCATGCACCAGTTAGTATTTCAATATCTTTCAGTTGGGAGTAGGATTTATCATCGAGTGGGAAGTGTAGGTTCAACACATCTTACTTCCCTAGAAACTACATGCCACTGTAGGTTTAGAGGGCTTCTCCAGAAAGTGTTTCGCCTTGCCTAATGAGGGCTAAGTTTATTGGACAATCTAATTCAGGTTCTACTCCAATGAAAAGGATAGAGCAGTCCTACTAAACATAGGTTGACATTGGACTCCATGATAGCTGACATGATTTGTGTTGGTTACATGGTAGCTCCCACAGTTTCAGTCAGTACTCAGTGTATGCAGTTAAGGTTTGCTTGACCAAGTAATCAGATTTTCAGTTATTTAGATATCAGTTATTCACTTATTCAAATTATTTCAGTACATTCTTTACTTCATCATGCATTTTTAGTTTTATATATTCATTTTTTCAAGCTCAGTATCCATACAAGACCCTCAGTTTAGTTTTACAACTTTTTCATCTTTACATGAGATTTACATAGAGTATTCATGATTTACCGCTTCCCAGCTTCAGTTTTATTTACTCTACCAAAGTAAGAATGTAAGAAACTAAGTTAGTGATTCACCCACTTATTAGATTATAATTGATACTTAATTTTAAGATACTTCACCTTTAATTTATTTCAATCTCTTGGTGAGACTACTTGCACTTTGCATGCATGATTTAAGAATATATTTCGAATCAGTTTTACTTATTGCATTCACCCCCACTTACTCAGTACATTCAAGAACTACTGATTCACACATATGTCTATGTGCTACATTGTCTAATAATATAGGTACCAGTTGTTGCCTATACATCATAATCAGACAGTTTGCAGCTTTCGACCAGTAGGTGATGAGTTCTCTTGTTTCAAGGACTCCAGTCAGTTATAGTTTATGTACTTTATTTTGAGTATTCATATGTATTTATTAGTGGTAGTTGGAGGCATATCCCAGCTATCTATAGTCAGTATAGTAGAGGCTTCGTTAATAGTCAGTTAAAGTCGTTACATGTAGTTCAAGTCTCTTTCTTCAATTTTTTCATGATGTAAACTTTATCCGTATTGTACTTATTCAAATTTCCTCATGATTATGTTCCCCACTGTATATTTAGTTTTTTAAATTATAATTTAAATCAATTGCTCAAGCAGTATGACGATTCATGGGTTAGCTTAGGATCACTTGTGGTTCCATGTACCTTGTTACAACTAGGGGTAGTCACGGGTCATGACATTTTTTGCTATGGCCGAGGAAATATCCTGACTGGATAATATTTTAATTTTAGTTAGAGGCTTTGTGTGATTACTTTGGGTTGGCATGGGTGGTGTTGGTATTCGTTTAACCTTGGCATTAGTATTGGTATTAGGCATGCCACTATTTGATGTATTTGATTTATGATTGTTTCATCTTGTTATATGTATGAAATTCATCCAACATAGGATGTAGGCCAGTTATGGTTATACATTAGGGGTGGTCTCCGGTCCCAGTTAGGCATAAGGAACCCAACACGACTAGTCCCTGGTTCGAGTCATGTCAGAATTGTATTAGAGCCAATTCATAATCACTTGGATTCTATAAAGACGTGTCTGGTAGAGTCTCATTTAAAGGTGTGTAGCGCACCATACTCATAAGTAAGAGGCTATAAGTTATCTAGGAATGTTTTTTTTCCTGTGTTCTATTTTTAAACTATGGTGTCTTTGTCCTGAATTCTTTTCTCATTCCTATTTGTTCTTTTTTTAGATCAAGCCTCAATAATCTGATGCAATAGAAAATTCTTTGTCCCAATTGGGGACAATGTGGATGGGACAAGCTCTACTTATAGAGTTCAAAAGAGGTCTAAGGGTCAAGTTCCTAGTTGTCCCAAAGTTCCACTGGTTCCCTTTAGTCCATCTCAAACTACTTAAGATGAAGTGACGAATGCTGAGTTTCGTCAGTCCATTCACATGTTTACATAATTAGTAGCTACTCAGTCTGAATGTGGTGTTCTTATTAGTCCATCTTCTAAGGCTACTAGGGTCGGCCAGTTCATGAGGTTGAACCCTCCGATATTTACTAGTGTTAAAGTTTAGGAGGATTCTCAAGGTTTTATTAAAGAGATAAAAAATATCTTATGTGTTATGCACACCACGAATGTGGAGGGCATGGAATTTCCCATCAACCAGCTGAAGGATATGGATTACCAATAGTATGTGGAATAGGATCAGGCAAAGGGTGAGGATGTGGAGTCATCTTTATGGGAGGATTTCACCAATTCTTCTCTGGACAACCTATTTCCTCAAGAATTGAGAGAGGCAAAAGCAGATGAGTTTGTTAATCTGAAGTAAGGAAATATATCAGCCAAGGAGTATGCCTTGAAGTACACCAGTTATTGAGGAATCCTTAGGAGATAATTTCTAGTATGAGGGATTGGATGGAGAGTTTGCGGACTATCTCATGAGTTGATCTTGGAGTGTAAGGATACCTTGTTGATCAAGGAAATGGATATCTCCAGGCTAGTTGTGCACATATAATAAGTAGAGGAAGAGAAAAAAAAGGAGGTTGAATAGGGGTGAGGTAGGGTAAGAAGTTTAGGTTCTTAGAATGGGGTGGTGGCCAATAGCTGGGTGGTAGGGATGGTAGTAAATGGCCCAAGAAAAAGTAGAGAAACTCTGGGTCTTACTGGATGGCTGGTACTCCCTACCTAAAGTCATCAGGAAGTAGGAATTTCTAAGGTGGTGACAACTTTAGGAAATAGGGTGCCTAATCTCAGTCTAGTGGGGCTTATTCAGCTCTATCATATCCTCTCTATAGATTTTTTGGTCATCTACATTGGGGTTTTTATGATGAGGGTAGGGATAGGTGCTTTAACTGTAGTCAGCCAGGGTATATGCTGAGAAACTATCCTATTGGTAAGGTTAACTCTAATCAAACAAGGTTCTAGTTGCCTTTTATTCAGTTCCTACACCAAAAGGTGCACCATCTGGATATGGTACTTGTTAGATCGTCTTTATGCTCTCACTACTTATTAGAAGTTTTAAGTATCACCTAATGCTGTGATTGGTATGTTGAAACTCTTTTCCCGTGATATGTACTATTTACTTAATCCAGGGTCCACCTTATATTACGTTACCCTATTTGTCGATGTGTATTTTGTTTTTGGTGTCGAGTATGTTTTAGACTCTTTTTCTATTTCTCCCATGATAGGTGACTCTATGATTGCTAGACGAGTTTATAGAGTGGTGAGGTATCTATTTGTAGTAATGAAATTATGGTCGATCTATTTGAATTAGATATGGTGGATTTTGATGTCATTTTTGGGATCGATTAGTTTCACGCATTCTATGCATCTCTAGACTATGAAACCTATAAGGTTGTCTTTAAATTCCCAAAATGAGTCAATTATAGAATGATAGGGTGGTTCCCTAGCTTATAAGGGGTATTTTCTATCATATGTTAGAGCTTAGAGACTAATCTTGAAAGGGTTTCTCAATTATATTCTCCAAGTTAAAGATTCTAACTCAAAAGGTCCTTCTTTGCACTCCGTCCAGGTGGTGAATTAATTTCTCGAGGTCGTCTCTGATGACTTTCCTGGTGTTCCTCTATATAAGGAGATTGAGTTTGGGATTGATTTTGTTCTGGACACTCGTCCAATTTCTATTCCCCTTTATAGAATGGCTTTGGCTGCATTGTAGGAGCTTAAAGAGCAATTAAAGGATCTTTTAGATAAGGGTTCATCTGTCCTAATATGTTCCCATTGGTTTCAACAGTATTATTCATGCATAAAAAGGATGGTTCCCTTCGAATGAGTATAGATTATCGACAGTTGAATAACATAATGGTAAAGAATAAGCACCCTCTTTCAATGATAGAGGATTTATTTATCAGATGCAGGGTGCTAAGTTTTTCTCCAAAATTAATCTGTGGTTCTAGTATCATCAGCTAAATATTAGGGAGGTAAATATCCCTAAGATTGCCTTCCATACCTGGTATGGGCATTTTGAGTTTTTGGTTATGTCTTTTGGGTTAATCAATGCCCCTGCGATATTCGAGGATTTGATGAATAGAGTCTTCCATCAGTTTCAGGACTTGTTCATCATTATGATCAGAGATGATATTTTATTATACTCTACGATTAAGGTGGATTATGCACGTCACCTCCAGTTTGTATTGTGGACTCTAAAAGACTAGTATTTGTATGCCAATCTTTCAAAATGTGAATTTTGGTTGAACCCTATAACTTTTCTTGGTTATATCATTTCTAGTGAGGGGATCATGGTTGATCCACCAAAGGTTACAGTGGTTAAGAAGTGATCTAGACCCATGACCCTAATTGATTTTCAGAGCTACTTAGGTTTAGCTTGTAACTATAGGAGGCTTATGGATAGTTTTTCTTCTATAGCAGCCCCATTGACTAGATTGACATAGAAGAAGGTAAAGTTCTTGTGGTTTGATGCTTTTGAGGATTTTTTCTAGAAGTTAAGGGATAAGTTAACTTCGGCCCCAGTTTTTTCCTTGCTTTAAGGTGATTATTATTTTTTTCTAAACTATGATACGTCCTGCGTTGGGCTTGGATGCATTTTTATGCAGCATGGTAAGGTGATAGCTTATGCCTCTAGGCAGTTAAAGGTGCGTGAGAAGAATTATTTGACTCATGATTTGGAATTATTAGTTGTGGTGTTCGCATTGAAAATATAGTGCCACTATTAGTGTGGGGTGCATGTGGATATCTTTTCTGATCATAAAAGCCTATATTATATTTTTACTCAGAAAGAGCTTAACCTCAGTCAAAAGAGATAGCTTGAGCTGCACAAAAATTATGACATGAGTCTTCACTACTATCCATGAAAAGCTAATGTAATTGCTGATACTCTTAGCTGGTTATCCATAGGGAGTCTAGCTCATATGGATAAGGACAAGCGAGAGTTGGTAGAGGACATTCAACGTTTGACTAACCTTGGAGATTATCTCTTGGAATTTGAGGATAGTGGTATGTCAATTCAGAAAGTGGTGTAGTCATCTTTTTGTGATAAAATTAAAGAAAAACAAGTGCTAGATCTTGTTTTGATGAGGATTAACGGTAACGTTGGTAGGTAGAAGGTGATATCCTTTACAATCAGTTTTGATGGTACCTTGCCGTATCAGGAAAGATTATGTATTAGCGACACTGATGGTTTACGAGAAAGGATCTTGACTTATGCGCATGAGTCGCTCTATGTTGTTGAGCCTGGTTCGGTAAAAATGTATCATGACCTTAAGGAGATATACTGGTGGTACAATATGAAGAGAGGTGTGGCTAATTTTGTTCCAAGTGCATCGTGTGTTATCAAGTAAAAGTTGAGCACATGAGGCCCAGAGGTTTGTGTCAAGAAATTGAATTACCATAATAAAACTAGTAAGTGAACAACATGGATTTTGTTATCGGTCTTTCTTATTCTCAGAATTAATTTGATTCAGTTTAGGTCATCATGGATCGGATGGCAAAGTCGGCTCACTTTTTTTCCAGTGAGGACAAATTTTTTAGCAGAGGATTATGCTAGGTTGCACCTCCAAGAGATTGTGAAGTTGCATGGGGTACCTATTTTTATTATCTTAGATCGTGGTACGTAGTTTACATCTCACTTTTGGCAATTGTTTAAAAAATGTTTGGGGACCAAGGTGAGTCTTAGTACTGCTTTTCACCCATAGTCAGATGGGCAAGAAGAAAGGACTATTCAAATATTTGAGACTATGTTTCGCACTTACATGGTCGACTATTGTGGTAGTTGGGTTGATTACTTATCTCTTATATAATTTTCATACTATAATAGCTACCAATTTAGCATTTGGATGACTCTGTTTGAGGCCTTCACTGGTAGGAGGTGTAGGTATCAATTTAGGTGGTTTGGGGTTTGTGAGGTGGAGATATTTGGCCAGGATTTGGTTCACTAAGCCATGGGAAAGGTGAAAGTGATTTGGGATAGGCTTAAGGCTTCCCAAAGTTGCTAAACTTCATATGAGGGGAAGAGAGTTAGAGTTTGAGATTTGGGATAGGGTGTTCCTAAAGGTGAGTTAGAGTTTGAGGTTGGGGATAGGGTTTTCCTAAATATATCTCCTATGAAGAGAGTGATACGGTTTGGCAAATATGGGAAGGCTAATCCCCGGTATGTTGGTCTGTACTTGGTTTTTATAAGTGTTTGTAATGTTGCATATGAGTTGGAGTTTCCTTCTAGTTTGAGCTTCATTGACCCGGTATTCCATGTTTCTATATTGAGGAAGTGTACGAGTGATCCATCTCATATCGTAACTATCAAGAATATTGGTTTTTTGGATTCTTTGTCTTATGAGAAGGTGTCAATTTATATCTTGGATCGGCAAGTACATTGGTTTCGTACCAAGGATGTTGCTTCGGTCAAGGTTCTTTTGAGGAACCATAAAGACAAAGAGTCTACTTGGGAAACGGAAGAGGACATGAATTCCAAGTATCCGTTCTTGTTTACTGTTCTAAAAATTCATGCGCCAGGTATGTATTCTTCATCATATGTTTATTTTCTAACTTAGTTAAAGAAAAGATTTACCTCCTTGCATCTTTGTTTTCAAACTTGGTTAAAGGTCGGAGTAGGTGTTTTTGGGGGTTTAATCGTGCTTGTACTACCTTGTTCCATCATTTGAGAATGTCAAGTGGGCGAGAATTGAAATACCATAGGTTCTAGTCCTGGCAATATTCCCTGGTCTTAAGCTTTTCGATAATTATTTGAATCCTCATACTAGTCGTATGCTGACGGTAGGGGTCAGGTGACCCATCTCATATGTTCTCTAGTGTGTGGTGGGTGAGTTTCTATTATGGGTACGGGTTTGTGCTGATGGGTCTTATGTTAAGGGTACGAGTGGTATAGTCCAATTCATATGTTGTCTAGTGTCCAACCCCTTTCTTTCTATCTTGGATATGGTTTGAGGGTACTAGTCGTATGGTTTGGATATAATTTGGTCAAGAAGAGTGATATGGTGGATAGTTTATGATAACCAACCTTCTGATTAAGGTACAAATAGAGGGTACCACTCGTATGATATCGGTATGAGAGAGAGATCTAAAACGCATCCTCCTGTGGCGATTTTTACAGTTTATGTTAGGGGTATCCTAGATATTTCCCCTCTTAACTTCTTTTGACCCCAAGACTTAAAACTTTATTGGGACTCGATTTAACCCTATTATTCTCAATCAAAAAATACTTTAAACACACTCAAATTTCTTTCAAGGATCTTGGTTTAAGAAAGCTAGGGTTTCTCCAATACAATTAATTCGGGGATTACAAGGGTGGTTTCTCTTCGTACTCTTTGGTATCTAAGGCATGTTACTCCTCCCATATTGTTAGTAAGCTAACTTCATGTTTTAATGAATGGTTTTCATGATATTATTATGGCTTTATGTTAGTTTTGCAATATATGTTGCGCATTTTGGTTATTAATGGTTGGATAATATTTTTCCCATGTTATTATAATGTTGGTTTGAACATTGTAAAATGCGTGGCAATGGTAAATGTGTTTAGGAGTACTTTGGATTCCCCAAATCGCTTATTTTTGGTTTTGGAAACTATAATCCCTCAACATGTTTGTTAAAATGCCTATGAGAATGGTTATGTCACATAGTTTGACCTTTATTGAAACCCTTGCATTGTATAATTTGGTAATGGAACTTAGATTGGTTTAAATGGTTTTACATTAATTGGAAAGGGCATTTTGGCTGTGGCTTTGTTTTAATTGGAAATCATGTGTGATATACAAGAATTCCCTAAATATTGGCTAATGACATTGCTTGCAAGCTATAGTTGGTATAACGAGACCACTACATAATGCCTTGGTAATTAACAAATGGAATTGGTGGTCTGGTTGTGTGATGTGTCTTTTAATTAAGCAACAATGGTAGGTTGTGATTGCTAACCATGAAGGTTTGAGTCCAACGAACGAACACTGGAAACTCCAGTTTGTCGACATGAGGGTTGGGCATGGTTACCATATTCTTGTGGGGTACACGAGAATCCCCTAACTTATACTTGCATATATATACATGGAGGGCAAAGAGTAAAAAGGAATCCCCGACCCCTATGATATCTCTAGTTCATGTGACTACATGCAGTGAGGCCCCTTGAGGGGGTAACACTAGACCCATATAGCCCATGGGTAGTTTTAGGACGGTAAAGGTACGCTTCCAGGTTAAAGTTTTAAATGCATGTTAAACTCGATTCCCTTTCCTGGCATGGTATATATGTATTTATGTGGTTGCACATGATTATTTACTTGGTTTTAAATTTTGGAATTATTTTATCCTTATTCCTGAGTTGATTGGATTGGAATTATTTTATCCTTTCCTGCTCAGTGATTGGATTCGGGGATAACTTTATGTTGAATTGATGTGGTGAGATTCCATCACCGTAAGACTCTAGTTTATGTTATGGGCTTCCCTACATAATTTTGTTATTTCTTAGACTTTGGATTTTTGCTATGATCGGGGGCATATCCCTATCAGATACTGTTTTAATTTCAGTTAGAGGCTTTGTGAGAATACTTTGGGTTTGCATGGGTGGTGTCGGTATTGGTGTCATCCTTGGTATTGGTATTGGTATTTAGGCTGAGACCATTTGAATGTATTTGATTTATGATTTTTCCATCTTCTTATATGTACGAAATTCATCTGACATAGGGTGTAGGGCGGTTATAGTTTGGCATTGGGGGTGGTCTCCGATCTCAATTGGGATTGATTCACCTGACACGACTTGGCCTTGGTTTGGGTTTTTTCAATATATAGGGAGAGATGTAATGACTTGTCTGGGTTAGTCAGTGCACAACTGTTGCAGACTGTAGTTGACAGATTTCAATTAGGATGGATGACTGGACCCCTAGGTTCTTATTGCCTAACTTTGGTCCAGTAATTCTATTTATCTTACCGCACTACAGTAGCCCTGAATATGTTGAAGAGTAGAGGTTTTTCAAGGTATACTGAGCAGCTCCAACTTGAGTAGACTCGTGTGAGAGAGCTTATGCTTGATATTTCAGAGCAGCCATCTGCAGAGTTCTCTTTAAGCCCGATTATATATTGCTCCAACATCTACAGCTGAGTGTGATTATAGAATGAGAATTTTATGTGATAGACACATTATGCACAATATCGAACATAAGAGTAAGAGAGTTGAGATGGAGAGATGGATTGCTAGCTACCTTTAACCTTTGGGTGATGATACCCTTTGGATCGAGGGGCAGGGTTTGATAAAGAAGGTGGCGCTCACCCTTGCCGCTAAGTTTTTGTGGTTGCTTGTTCATTATAGACTATGTCTGACTGCTAAGGATAATGTATTGACTTAGGATAGAGCTGCGCTTATTGCTAGCATGATGGCTGGATATGACATGGATTTTGCTGCTATAGTTCAGTGTGAGATTCATGAGAGGTCTTTTGGTAGGTCTACGGCCCTATTGTTCCCCTGCCTTATTCAATGGTTAGGTGATGCAGCTGATGTTACAGAGATTCTAGGGTTTAATGAGATAGTATCGGCAATGGCCACAGCACAATCTCGGATGAAGGATTCAGCATGTCGCAAGCTTTCCATGAGACCCCATGTGCTTATTATAATGGCTCTGGCCCCATCCGAGGGCCCATCAAGCCCCATAGAGTCAATTGATACACAAGGATGTGATGTGGGGGTTAGTATGAATTTTAATATAGGGGAGAAGCGAGAGATCCCATAGTTGAGTACTTAGGGTGAGGGGACTCCCACTATATCTACTTCAACCTCAACTCTATTTCAGAGTCGATGGGTGCATCTTCAATACCCCCTCTCTTATTCACTATAGCTAATACTTCAAGTATGATGCTAGCATCTCGTGAGTTTTGTTAAATCTTCGTGGAGAGTCAGAGAGTCACCAACACTCGAGTACAAAATATCAAGGCTGAGGCGGCTACTTTATAAGGACAGATTCGGCCATGGGTCTGAACTACACTAGAAACAACTGAGGCGAAACTAGAGTCTGCATGTTGGGCTGCTATGTCAGAGATACGATTTGAGTTGCATACACACATAGACACTTTTCAGGGTTAAGTATCAGCTTGGTTTAGCAGCATTGAGGTATTGAATCTAGGTGATGTTAGGAAGAAAGTGGATGTACTCAGAGCAGAGGTACACCCTTTCACTGAGATTCACATGTCAGCCATCCCTCAAGTTGTGCCCTCATTTGTTTATCCAGTAGCTCCGCATTGGCCCAGATGCTTTGACTTGTTCGCAGAGGATAATGAGGTAGTCCCCATTTATTGGGACCACGAGAGGTTGAGAGGGGACCTATAGGATCCCATTATACCATATGACCAGGACCTGAAATAGGCCAGACATGATTCTGTGGAGACTACAGTTATTGATCGGTGTAGGCAAGCTGAGATAGCAGTGGGAGCATCTTTTGATAGTTCACCGCCACCACCACCACCACCACCTTCATCAATCCAGATACCCTCACTTAAGGGCGATCATGATACGAATGCCTAGCACGTCTTAGGTATGTCCTCATTCACTTTCTTTACATTTTTAGTGCATTAGGGATAGTGCACATTTTTCAGTTAGGGGTGGGATATACCATAGCTTTCCCAGGTCTTTGTTGTCTCGCTTCTTTTTCTATAGTGATAAAACCTATATGTCTAGCTTTAAAACTTGTATCGTGATGTGTTTTATTTTGTGTTGTGTTTATGTTTGTGTAAATAAGAGACTTTTAAGTATTTAGGGAAGTCGTCATGTTTTTGTTGATTTTGACAAAAATGATACCCCTCCCAATTTGTTTTTTGAACTGTGTGAATGTATATATGTGTGACTTTTGTAGATCTTGTTATAGCATTTGAATTAGAGACATGATAATCATAGCTAACTTGTGAATAAACTATTTAGGTATAGCTTGTGATCTGACTATGTGCCATGTGTGTGAGTTTCTACCTAGATATCTTTGTGTTTTAAATCCAGAACTTGCCCTATTAGTCTTTGTTAGGTTGTAGGATAGTTCGTTAGGATAGGAACATATGTCGTTTTTTATTTTATTCCACTTTTAGCCTAAATGACCTTCCTAATGTGAAATAGTATCCTTTGATCCAATTTTTGAGCCCTATAGCTTATTTCATTATTTTCACTTTTCATCTTCCTGTTAGTGTTACAATGCACATGTTTTAGCCCTGGACCTCCTTAGACATTGTGTACCTCAACTCAGGCAAATCGCCTATGTTAAGGGTGGCTATCATAGAGGTGTGTGATATAGAGTAGGTATGAAGAAGGACATAATAATAGAAAAGTTAGCAAGGTTGGGTATGGTAGGAAAAAAAAGACGAAAAGAAAAATGCAAAAAATAAAAGAAAAAAATGAATAAAATAAACCACAACCAACCTAATAGTGCATAAAAGAATAAAAGGGAGAAATAAGGGTGGAATAAAAGGAAATTTATTAAATTACGAACCCCAAAGTTAGTTTAGTGCCAAGGAGTCTTAATCACTTGATATATCCATATTTACCAGACTAGCCCCCAAGCCTACATTTTACAAGTTGAATAAAGTCTAATAGTGATCCTAATTTGACAGCCTGAAAACCAAGGTAAAGAAAATAAGGGCAAGTCTATGGTATTTGATGTGCATTGATTGAACTCCTCTTTTGACTGTGAGTGTCTCTTGACCGTCCCCACATTGACATGTGTATTTCATATGAGAGAGTGGGACTTCTTTGATTGTGAGGTCTCATGGGTTGAATTACTAGTTGATTACTTTTTCCGATAGTGCAACCGGTATTTATGCATGGTTTTCTGTTGCTAATGTAATTGCCATATATTGATCACATTGTGTCACATTATTGTGCTTCATGATTATACATAGTTTGTTTTGTCTTATTTATATAGGAGAGGTAATGTGTTTACACTTTAAGGGATGACTGAATGCCTTAGATAACTTAGATTCTCCTAGTTAAGCGTCGTGTTTTTTGTTTTGTTTTATTATGTTTCCTGAGGACGCACATACTTTCTAAAGTTGAGGGTGTTTATGTGGTGTAAAAATATAGCACTTTAGATTGTTAAAATAATGAAAATATGCAAGTTTATTAGGTTGTTTATTTAAATATAAAGTATTTTGGGTATGTTTTGAAGGAAATCAGTTTTTTGAAGATAAACTAAAGAAAAAAGATGGAAATTAAAGTTTTTGTTACTTACTAAGGTTGTTTTGGGTGTATGTTCCACTTCCAAGGCATATGTGACCCAAGTGTGTATCAAAAATTGAAGTCCAGAGGCTCAGAATTAGAAAAAAATAGACTCTGCACTATCATATATCCACATACGGTCTGTATATGGTACATACGGTCTGTATATGACCCAAGATAGTGAAAAGATTGAAATAGCAGAGAGTTGAAGGATCAGCGAAAAATTTCATCACTTACCTATGTCTACATACGGTCCATATGTGCTACATACGGTATGTATCTGGCCTACATAAGTGGCCACTGACCTCAAATTTCTTTTTCGATTTGAGATTTGATTTGTAGGGTTTATTTGTGTACTTATATACCTTTTTGACGTTTTGTAGTTAGGTTACGCACTCTTAACAATTACGACATAGATTTTGATTCCAATATTTGAATTTGATCTTGGGATTGCTCTTGTATTGATTTTTGTTAATAATTCAGTTTCAGACTTTGAGTTTTAGACAATTATTCTTGTGATATTTTTTAATGTCTTTCATCATGAATCCTGTAGATGATTTCAGAAGCATGAACGGCTAAAACTCTTAGCTAGGGTTGTAGGAACCCTGGTATATTGATATTTTTGGTAGTTGTTCTAGCGGTTACAAACATTATGGTCCCTCCTAGTCTATTGCTACTTACTCTACTAGAGGAGTGGTGACTAGAAAAAGATAATTACAATAGTAATTTGATGTTTAACTATTAATCTAGGCTAGTTAGTATTATCTATGTAACATGGTTAACTATTATCTAAGAACATGAGACTCAAAAGGTAATAGTTAACTAGAATCTAGGGTAAGGGTTAGTAAGGCGACATCATGAGACACAAAAGGTAAAGGATGAAACATGTCAATGAGTCCACAATATAATTGATGGTAAATAACTTATCATATTCTGTATGCAAAATACTGGGTTGGTTCAGCAAAGCACGATAAACCTACGAATTCGAGAAGCCAGGGGGAAGATAGATCTATTGTTCGTCTCTGACCACTTACAACAAAATTTAAATATTGTTACTTGTTCGATACTAATACTAAAAACCCCTCATTTACTTTTTATTTATCTTGTTGAGTTCATCAAACCAGAGATATACATCAAAGTCTTACCAGTGGGTTCAACCCCAACCTAGTTGCATTATTATACATGAAAAAGACCGCTTTATCATTAATTAGATGCGTAGTTTGGACATTGATCAATATGTGTATGTGTATTATGTATATGAAATATGGATCTGGGTATGATCAATCGTATGCACAAAATGATTCTAAGTCATTCCAAATGCTTGCTTATGAGAAGTACCTCATCCAGTTACTGATAGATGTGATCCTTCACCAAATGCATCATGCAACTGCTTGTCCATGACTGGGAGTCATTAAGGGGTTTTAACTATATCACTGCAATTGAACAAAGGGTAAGAAGTTGCCCTTGCACTATAGTATTTTGATAAACAATTTTAAAAGAGAAACTTGCATTAAAACTAATATTAGTGCCACCTCTAATCAATCCTACCATTATTCCACTTGCGGGATGAATAGCACTTATGGAAGGATGAATAGCAATAGGTCTCTCAGTGCGAGTCCTATTCATTTTATAAGTGGAATAAGGGTAGGATCGATCAGAGGTGGAACTGATATTGGTTTTAATGCTAGTGTCCGTTTTAATATTTTTTCTCAAAATTACTAGAGTGCAAAGGGCGAGTTCTTGCTCCTTGTTCAATTGTAGTGATATGGTTACAACCCTTTACGGCCTCTCGGTCATGGCGAAGCAATTTCATGATGACCTTAATGAAATATCACAACCATCAGCAACTGGAGGAGGTACTTCTCGTAAGTGAGTATTTGGAATGACTTATAAACATTTTGGGCATAGGTTTTGCTCGTACCAAGATCCATATTTTCTATATATAATATCTAGACTCATTTTGGGATTTGGGGGTGGAATTTAAAAAAAAAAGCTCTTTGGGGTATCGATTCCATTTTTTATTAAAATGGCATCGAATGGAAATTTTGATGGCACCGTTGAATTTGTAATGTAAATTATTGTAGGGTAGCATAGTTGTTTGTGAGCATAGGATTTTTAACCAATCTCGAGCACCCGATCAGAATTTATTAGAAGTAGTTAACCTTGGATGGTGAAAAGTATCTGGTGCGTCCACTTAATTAGCTAGGGGACCGCTTTATATGTCCTAGACCAGTTTAGCAGAGCTGGACCAACCTTGGCCTAGCTACTTGTCATGACCGAAACAAGGGCCTAGTTGTGACGGGTATAGTCATGACGGGTATCTTATACCCATCGTGAAATGGAGCCCACCCCTTTAGCTAACATCCAGAACACAATGAAAGAATATAGTGGAAGCCATCCAAACATGATGATAACAGGAATAGATAAGACAAATGATAACTAAGAGTCAAAACAAACAACCAACCCACAATTTTCCAAAAACTCTAATAGCCAGAATGTCAAACAAGGTCGGGACGTGCCCCCGACCATGACAAAAGAAAACTCACAATTCCCAATATCTAGAAAGAAACCTAATGAAATGGAAGCTTTTTAAAAGATAGAGGCTCATCACTTCACATCCACTCAGCCATCATACCACAACACCTAACACTCCACATGAGTAACAGGAAAGCCCTTGTTCCCTACATCATGAAATGATATAGCATCTAGCGATGGTCAGTGGGAAAAGCACTGGCATGTAACTCGGGGGAAGTGCTAAAATAATTCCATTTCCAAAAGATAGTCAAAACCACATGTACAACATTAATATATACATATATAGGATGTCGGGATAGGGACAAAGGTCATGAAACATGAGAATTTAAACCATTAACCTGAATTGTGTAACTCGCTCCATCCTAAAGGAACCCACGGTCTATATAGTTTCAGCTCCCCTATTGAAAGGACCCCAGTGCGTATTAGTCGCATAAACTAAGGAAATCGATGAAAGGATAAAGACACCAAGGTTTTAGCCATCTAAAATATAATGTGTGCACAAAGGACACTAACATATAGACCCCACAGTGGCAAATGTGGTTTCCAGTGTTGGTCTCCCCGGGACTACACCTTTAATGTGAGCTACACAATTCCTTTTAAGCTTAAATTAAAATAGTTTGCACAAAATCAAACCATTAACCCATGAGTCATTGATTAAAGCATTTACCGATATGATATCATCATACTAATATGATTTCAAGCTTATATAATTATGACAAACAAATCCAATTAACCATTTGACCCCCAAGTTCGATTTAAAACCCACACCATTGCCACCGAGGGCATTTCAAAACCATTTTCATCATCCAATTAACCATTAATGCGGTGAAATATTTTAAAGGTATGTTAAATTATGAAAAATCCATATTCAAAACCAAAGTTATGAAGGTTACAAATCCAAAAATCCATCAATTTGGGGACACTAATGTTCCCCATTCCAATCTCCATAATAATGCACCCTTTCATCCCCAAAATCCATTAATCAAAGAAAGAATAACATATTTAAGTCATGGGGAAAAAATTCAAGTAGAAACCAATCAAAATCTCTCAACTAAAATTTCAAACCCATCAATTAACTCGCACGAATATTGAATCAATTTATGCCATAATGTAAAATACAAGTTTAAGGATGAGAGACATGCCTGAAATACATAAGAAATTGAATGAGATTTGATGTTTAGAGCTTGATTGATTGATTTCCACGTAAAACCCTAGTGTTTTTTTGCCTTGGGAGTTTAAAGAAGAAAAGAGTAAATTTTGATTTTGATAACTGATGTAAGAGGGGTCATTAGAGTATTTTTAAGTCATGGAAATATTGTAAAGGGAGGAAAAGACCAAAAAAACAATTAAAATACGCAGGAAAAAACTGAGTACAGTCATCACAACTTGGGTAATGACTCTTGAGGCCTGACCACAAGTTGTGGCCTGGAGTCGTGACTTGAGGATCAAAAATCTACTCCCTCACTAGTATGACAATGAGTCACTGTCATACCCTGGACTCACTGTCAAGGGACCAAAATGTGGACCTACTCATTGTCATGGTAATGAGTCATCCTAATGACTCATTATGTGACATCATGACATGTACGTTGGAATGTTATCACTGGCAGTTTTGACGTCACTTCAGAATATTGGCTAATTCAATTACTCAAATCTTGGAGGATCTAAAGCTCAAGAACTTTGAATGACACAATACCTGCCTCCCACCCTAGGATCATTCATCCTCGAATTAGGAGTTAGGGCCCTCTTAGCATTATAAAATAAAGAATGCAAACAAAATCCAAAGATAAATTTGAAATGAGATAAGATGGGATACAAAGGTCATACCCCAAGCACTTTTATCTAACACGTTGAAAAAAATGGGTACTTCACTTTCATATCTTCTTCAGCTACTCATGTAGCTTCTTCTACCTTTTTGATTCCTCCAAAGAAATTTCACCGAAGTTATGTCCTTCACCGTTAATCTATGAACTATCTATCCAATATCTTAACTGGGACCTCCTCATAAGATAATGAATTTGAAACACCAACACCCTTAACAGGCATTATTAATGAAAGGCTACCCACACAATTTTTAAGCATAGACACTTTAAGAAAAGGATAAATAGAGCCCAAACTTGGTAGAAAATCTAACTCATAAGTGACATTCCAAATTCTTCTCACTATCTAATACGAACCAATATAATGAGGACTGAGCTTCCCCTTCTTCCCAAATCTCATGACTCTTTTCATAGGAGACACCTTTAAGAATACCCAATTACTTACTTCAAACTCCAACTCTCTTTATCTCATATTTGCATAAGACTTTTTGTGACTTTGAGCAGTCTTAATCTTTCTTTAATCACCTTCATCTTTCTCATGGCTTAGTGAACCAAGTCAGGACCAAATAACCTAGTCTCATTGTACTCAAACATTCCAATAGGAAACCTACACCTCCTACCATAAATATCCTTAAAATGAGCCATTTAAATGTTGGAGTGATAATTGTTGTTGTAAGCGAACTAAATAAAAGGAAAATGATCTACCCAAATAGCTCTAAAATCAATCACACAGGCCCTTAGCATATCCTCCAAATTCTGAGTGGTATGCTCTGCTTGTCCATCTATTTTAGGATGGAAAGCAGTGATAAAGTTCACCTGAGTACCCAAACCTTCTGAAATTAATACCAGAAGTAAGAAGAAAACTTCGTACCATAATCTAAAATGATGGACACCAGCGATTCATGCAATTTAACTATCTTTTGAATGAACAACTTAGCATAATCCCCTCCATATGAGTAAACTTTGCCATCCTATCCACAATGACCCAAATAGAATCATACTGATTGTGAGACCGCGGAAGACTTGTAACAAAGTCCCTATTAATTATCTCCCACTTCCACATAGGTAATTCTCTCTCTTGGGATATGTCACCATGCCTCAAATACTTAACCTTTACTTCCTGACAAACCATACACTTGGCCACAAAGCTTGCTACATCTCTCTTCATACTATTCCACCAGTAGATTTTTTTCAAGTCTGGTACATTTTAGTCAAACCTAGATGTACTGTATATCTGGACAGATGATCTTCAGTCAAAATCCTTTCTTGCAACCATCAACAATCAAAACACATAACCTTCCTCAATACCTCAGAATACTATCTTCCTAAATCATGAATTTCATAACATTCTGCTAACCCCCATCATATTTAATCTGTATAAGTATGGAATCCAAAGCCTGTTTCTGCTTTACCTTAGTACCAATAGAAGATTTAACCACTTCTTAAACAATCACTTCCCTATCCTCAGAGTCCAAGAGATAAACTCCTAAATTAGCTAAATGGTGAATATCCTTAACCAACCCTCTTTCCTCTTACTCAAAAAGAGAAAAGCTCCCTATAGACAACCTGTTAAAAGCATTAGCAATAACATTAGCTTTACATGGATGGTAGTAATGGCTCATGTCATAATCCATTAAAAATTTGAACCATCGCCTCTACCTGAGATTTAATTCCTTCTATATAAGCACATACTTCAAGTTCTTATGGTCTGTTAAATGTCTAAATGAACCCCAACCAAATAAGGGCACCAGATTTTCAAAGCAAAGACTACAGCCGCCAACTCTAGATTGTGAGTTGGGTAATTCTTCTCATGAACCTTAAGATGCTTGGAAGCATAGGCCACACCTTACTCTATTGTATTAAGACATAACCTAGTCCCACACGGGATACATCAATGTACACAAAAAACCCATTAGTACCCCCGGGAAAGGTCAAACTAGTTCAGAAGTCAACTTATCCTTTAAGTTCTCAAAGCTATCCTCACAAAAATTGGACTAAAAACACGTAATCTTTTTCTGAGTCAGCTTCTTCAATGGAGTAGTAATGGATGAAAACACTCCACAAATATCCTATAACACCAAGCCAAGCCCAAGAAGTTCCTAATGTTGGTTGGATTTATAGTTCTAGACCACTTCTTAATGGACTCAAATTTCTATTGATCCACCTGGATCTCGTCACTAAAAAATAACATGCCCTAGAAAGGTCAGACCACTTAGCCAAAATTCACACTTAGAAAATTTTTCCATACAATTTTTGGTCCTTAAGAGTCTGTAATACAATTCGAACGTGATTTGCATGATCCTCCTAACTCTTAGAGTACACCTAGATATCATCAATGATGACTATAACAAATATATCCAGAAACTACCTAAACACCCAATTCATAAGATCTATAAATGTAGTCAGAGCATTAGTCAACTCAAATGACATAAACAGAAATTCATAATGGTCGTATCAGGTTCGGAAAAAAGTCCTGGGAATATCAACCTCCCTAATATTCAAATGATGGTAGCCCAAATGAAAATCAATCTTAGAGAAATACCTTGCACCCTAAAGGTCATCGAAAAGATCATTAATCTAAGGAAAAGAAAACTTATTTTTCATTATAACCTTATCCATCTGATGATAATCTACACACATCCGAAGAGACACATCTTTCATCATACAAAAGGTACAGAAGCACCCCATGGAGAAATACTAGGATCGATGAAACCTTTATCTAGAAGATGCTTCAACTACTCTTTTTCCTCCTTCAATTCTGTCGAAACCATTCTATAAGGAGGAATGGAATTGGGATGGGTATTGGATAAAAGATCAATCCTAAAATTTATATCCCTAATGGGAAGAATTCTAGGAAGATCAGTGAGAAAAACTTAAGGAAACTCATTAACCATAGGAACAGATAGCAAAGAGGGATTCTCAGAGTTAGAATCCTTAACCTGAACTAAATGATATAGACACCCTTTGGAAATCAAATTCTGAGCTCCAAGCTAAGAAATAATCCTCTCTTTGGGTACTATGGAACTTCCCTCCCATTTGATCATAGGTTTATTAGAAAAATGAAAACTAACATTTCAGGTCCTTCAATTTACAAAATCATAGCACAAATAAAGCCAATCCATCCTCAAGATTACATCAAATTCTATCATATCAAGTTTTATTAAATTAACCAATGTCTCTCTATGATGAATGGACATCATATAACACTTTTAGTAGTTTATAGCAATAATGGAATAACTCACCGAAGTAGACACAGAAAAGGGGTGAAAATATTTTAATATTAAAACCAAAGTTTACAGCCACATAAGAGGTCACATAAGATAGGGTAGAAGACAAATCAAGCAAATAGTAAATAGCTTGAGAGAAGAGCTAAAATATACTTGTGACAACATCGGGGGATGCCTCAGATTCTTGATCAGTAGCAAGAGCATATCGATGATTTTGGCCAGTGCTAATAGAAAAAGTAGCGCCCTTAGGTACAGGAGTTGAGGATGTGGCAAATTAAACTTTGTTAACCTAATTGGCAACTTTAACTATAAGAAAATTTCATTGTATATGACCAAGCTAACCATAATTAAAAAAAAATTCCTCCCCTCCTCACAATAAACATGGTGAAGCTGCCCATAAAATGGCAAAAAAGAGGTAAGGTAGGGCTGACTAAGTTCTACTAGCCTAAGACTGGTCCCCCTGTGCATTAGGACCACTGCTAGCCTAAAAATGATGATCACCTGAAAGATTGGGATGAGGATCACTAGACAAAAAATAAGAACTACCCTAATTCTTTTTCTTAGTCCACTGTCTACCATCTCTCTCACTATTCTGCTACCTACATCCTGCTTTGAATATCTAAACTTCTTATTCTGCCTCTCTCTTATATCCGCCCGCTTCTTTTTTTTATCTTTCACTTGCTACATATAACCACTAACCTGGATATAACTATATCATTATTCCATATTGAAGCCTTAAACTCTAATAACAAGTCATAGGACAAACCAAAAGCAAACTTTCTCATTCTAGATCTCATATTAGATACTAACTCTGTATCATAACGGGACAACTGCTGGAACTTCAGAGCATACTCCTTAACACTCATCTGACCCTATTTAAAGTTCACAAACTCTTAGACCTTAGCTTCCCTCAACTCCTCAGGAAAGAAGTGAGAAAAAGAAGAAACCTAAAAACTCATCCTTCACCATTGACCCAGCATAACTACCCCTCATTACTTTCCACTCCTTATACCCATAGTAAGATACACCCATCCATTGATAGACAGAAAACTCCACACCCTCTAAATTAGTAGCAACCATAACCTTGAAAGCCTTTTACATCTCATTAATAAGACCTTGAAGATCCTCCTCAACCTTAGAGCCACTAAATAATGCGGGATTCAACCTTATAAATTGGCCAACCCGATTGGCCTCAGATGAACTAAAAGTAAAACCAACATGAGCAGGTCAACAAGGCAGTAGCATTACTATCTAAGCAAGTATATGAATAAACTAATGGAACTCTGCATTAGAGATATCTTCCTAAGGTGACTGAGCAAGAGTATCACCAGCCTAAGAATTTGAGAGGACTAGTAGGGATCGATGGAACCCTATACGGAGTAGTACAGTCAAGAGAAAGGATCCTAGATCGAGTTTTTACTCCATAAATAGTATTAGTTCCCTCCATATTTCCTCATATAGGATAGAGGGTCCAATAGAGTTCCTACGGCCATTAGATCTTCAGGGAGGCATGATCTAAAATGCGAGTACACTAGGATTTAGAGAAGATTCTAGACACTAGACTCTATAGGCCTAAATAGAACAGAAGAAGGAAAAATATTCCTGAATGCCTTATAGCCTTTCCCTTATAGGTGTGTCATTCTACCTACCCATAAAAAGGAATCTACTTGATATGAATTTGTGGACACGCAAAGACCCTGAACCATGCTCATATACTAAGCTTGTCAGGACCCAAACTAAGGCCTAGTCATGACGAGTATCTCAAACCCACCTGAACCAAAGACTGCCCCTTATACTAACATCCAAAACACAATAAAAGAATATAGTAAAAGACAACCAAACATAATTATGAGAAGAATAGATAAACTAATTGAGAGATAAGAGTAAAAAACCAACAAATACATACTTGTCCACAAAATCCTCTAAATTGAAATGCCAAACTAGGTAGGGGCATGCCCCAACAATGACAAAAGAAAACTCACAATTCCCAAAATCTAAAAAAAAACTAATGAAATAGTTGGGATTTTAAACAGATGGAGGCTCACTATTTCACAGCAACTCAACCATCATCCATACCATCTAATACTGCAAAGGAGTAACAGAAAAGCCCTCATACCTTACATCATCAAATGATGTAGCATCTAGGGATGGTCATGGGGTAAGCACTGGTATAAAACTCAGGAAAAGTTCAAAAATAATGTCATTGCCAAAAACTAATTAAACTGCATGCCCAACATAAATATATACATATATAGGATATTGAGATAAGAAAAAGGGTCATGAAACATGAGATTTTTAATAATTAACCTGAACTATGTAGCTTGCTCCATCGTAAAAAAAACCACAACTATATGGATTCAACCCCCTTAGCTGAAAGGGCCCTAGTATATCTTAGTCTCACAAATAAATAAACTGAAGAACTACTAAAGACACCAAGGTGAAAGACTTTAAAAATATAATGTCTGGACTAAGCACACCATCATATAGAGCATCATGTCAACAGACATGGTTTTCAGTATTTTTCCCTCTAGGACTACACCTTCATGGTGAGCTACACAATTCTCTTTTAGCCCAAATTAAAATAGGTTTTACTTAAACCCAACCATTAAACCATGAGAATTTTATTAAGGTATTTACCAACATGGTATCATCATAGCAATATGCTTGCAATCTTATATAATAATAACAAACCAATCCAATTAACCATTAGACTCCCAAATTTCATTTAAAATCCAAATCATTCCCAACAAAGGCATTTCAAAACTATTTTAATCATCTAATTATCCATTAATGCATTGAAATATTTCAAAGGTAATTTAATTTATAAAAATTCCACATTTAAAAAAAAGTTATGAAGGTTACCAATCCAAAAATTCATTAATTTGGGGAAACCAATGTTCCCCATTCCAATACCCATAATAATGTAGCCTTTCATCCCCAAAAACCATTAATCAAAGCATAGATAACATATTTACATCATGGGGAGACAATTCACGTAGAAACCAATCAAAAGCCCTCAACCCAAATTTTAAACCCAATAAGTAAATCGTATAAATATTGAATCAATTTGTGCCATAATGTAAGATAAAATTTTAGAATGAGAGACATTACTAATACACCCAAGAGATTAAAAGGGATTCAAAGTTTGGAGCTTGATTGATTGATTTCTTTGTAAAACCCTAGTGTTTCTTGCCTTGAGAGTTTAAAGAGTTACCTTGGGAGTTTAAAGAGAAAGAGAGTAAATTTTGATTTCGATAACTAATACTAGAGGGGTCATTAGAGTGTTTTTAATTCATTGGAATAATGTAAATAGAGGAAAAGACAAAAAAAATGCTAATTAAAACATGCAGGAAAATGCTGAGTATAATCATCAGGGCTTGAGTAATGACTCATGAGGCCTAACCTTGAGTCGTGGCCTGGAGTCACTACCTAAGGATTAAAAATATGGTCTCTCATAGGTATGATACTAAGTAACCCATAACAACTCATTACATCTCATAATAAGTTATACCCTGGACTCGTTATCAAGGGACTAAAACCTGGGCCTACTTATTATCGTGGTAATGAGTCCTCCTAATGACTTAATACATGGCATCACCACTCGTACCCTAGACCATTGTCACTTGTAGTTTTAACATCACTTCTGAATCTTGGATAATGTAATTACTCAACTCTTGGAGGGTTTAAATCTCAATAATCTGGGGAGTCACATTACTTTTGCACCTTTTTGGTGCTTAAGTGGTAGATGTTAAATCCTCCCTTGACCAATATAGAAGCTTGGCCACTTTGGGCAGGGTTGCTTTAGTGGTTATTTAGCTGCTAAAATGGCCATTGTTGGTATGTTAAATATATCCTTCCCCATATTTTTTATCTTGGACTCAAAGTAAAAATACCCCGTTCTTGATTTAGTAAGTAATCATCTTGATTTTTACTTAATTTAGTATATTAGTTCTCTATTTCTTTGGATTCTTTAGGAACTAATTTTTGCTACTATTTTGGGATCAAAATTCGACAATTTAATATGGAATTTGATCCCTGATTTGCGTAGGACGCTGTTATGGTTTTAGTTTTCTAATTCCACAAGCGTCCCCTACATGGGATTTTTAGTTTAGTTTTTGGCCTAAAGAGTAATGTAAGATTGGTATATTTTTTCTTGTCTTGATGTTTACATTGTTTTTTTGATAGTGTGTCAGCTTCCGTAGGCCTCTCGGAAAGGGAAATCTTTGTTATAGAGGATTCGATGACTATTAGTTGGTGTCCAAATATTCTAGGTTTACCCTACTTGTGGATTGATCTTACTTATGGTATTTGTGTATTATTGTTCCTGTGTTTGGAAGGTATTTTGTACCCAAGCATCATTTTAGTATTTTTATATCTTATTTAAACAATTAGGGCTCTATTTTCATAGATTTTGTGCCCATTCTCCCCTAGTATAGTGTAGTATCATCCTTTTTTCTAGAATTAGTACTATTAGTTCCTATAGATAGGTATGGGAAGACATAGAGTAGTCTTGGTTAGGTGCTAGCCTAGGTTTGGTTATTCAGAACCTATAGTGGGGCCTACTATCCTTTTTAGCTAGTATCCATGGCATTAAGTTCAATTAGGCTTAATTAGACTCATGGATACTAATATAGGATATTACCTTGTGTTAGGTTTGACTTAGTCTTGATTTCTGGCCTATTTTAGCACTTTTTCTTAGATAGAGTAGCAATTAATCCTTGATCACATATTTTTAACCTAATGTTTGGAACCCGCCTTACCTTAGTGGAATTATCCACTTTAGATTCATATTTATAACTTATGATTTAGAGATAGGCTTAGAACCTCTAAGTTTCTTCCTTTTAGCTGGTTGTGCTTATATTTATGTAAATTTATTTTAGTTCTGGTGAAAGTTTGACATATGCTTTCTTACTATTAATATTATAAGTTCTGGAATGATACTAGAATCGGTTATAGTTATGGTTTGGATACTATTTATGAGCTCTGATAGGGTTTGGTATCATCTTATGGCTAAGGTTGGTTAATTATGGGATCACTTATTTCAGGTAATGATATGGTTACTATGGGTTTTAGTTTTAGTTTGACACTTTTTTATGACTATTACTAGATTTTGGCAGTGGTTTTGAGTTCTATTGCTCATGATTTAAGTGGCCTCCTATTATTATCCACTTAATTTTGTTCAAGCCCGGCATTAGACCTCTCGTTAATATCTATTGATTTTTGTTCAAGCCTATCTGGGTTTGGTCGACTTCCAAACCATTCTAGTTCCAATCTAAAGAAGTGACAAATATCTTGATCATAGATTGGTAGATTTTTGAGCCCAAAGCAAGGGAATCAAGGTCGGAACTATTATAATGGCAGATACATATATAGGAGTAGAGAAAGAGATGCTGATTGGCGGCGTAAAGATGACTATAAGAAGAATAGTTACAAGTATATTCCACCAAGTAGTTGTGATATAGTGTCAAGAATAAAAACAGTTTTGTCTATGCTGGTCAAGGGAAAGAAAGTCAAACGAGCTGCCTTAAGGATATCAAAGCAGATTTGTCAGGTTTGAACCAAAAAATTGAGTCACATGGTATAATAATCAAGTAATTGGAGCAATAATTTTGTCATATATCAGCCATAGTAAATCACAAATAGCCTAGAACTCTTCTGAGTAATACAGTGGTAAATCCTAGAAATGATAGTCACTGTCATACCATCACTACTCGGAGTGGTAAAGTCACTATAGACCCATCGGTCCCCACTGTTGATGAGAAAAAGAATAATGATGAGCCTATTGATGTAGAAAGAAATAACAAGTAGGATGTAGTAGAAAAGAAGGTTGCAGAGCCTATACTGAAACCCCTTCCAAAACCTCTCCCTCCTTATGCACAAAATCCAAAAAAAAAGTAGGAAGATGGTAACTCTTAGAAGTTTTTATCCATGCTAAAAGAAGTATCTATCAACATACCTCTTGTAGAGGCATTGGAACAAATGCCTGGGTTTGAAAAATTTATGAAATATTTGATCACCAAGAAGGGAGAAGTCAGTTATGAGCCAATAGATAATGTTCATCATTGTAGTATATTAGCTAATAGATTTATGGTAAAAAATAAAAAGGATCTCGGTGCTTTCACTTTACCCTGCACTATTGGGTCTTCCAACTTTGCTTGTGCTTTGTATGATTTAGGTGCTAGTATCAACCTTATGTCATTTGAAGTATTTAAAAAGTTGGGGCTGGAAGCTCCAAAACCTACTAACGTGTGACTAGTGATGGCCGACAAGACGGTGAAAAAGCCATTTGGCATTTTATATGATGTATTAGTAAAGATGGATTCTTTTATCCTTCCTGCTGATTTTGTGATCTTACATTGTAAAATGGACTTCCAAGTCCTAATTATTCTTAGAAGACCATTTTTGGCTACAGGCAGGACATTAATTAGACAACTATATACAAACATGATCATGATTATGCTTCTACATACGACCAATGCCAACGACAAGGTATTATTTCTAAAAAACATGAACTTTCTATTACTCCTATTTTCCAAGTTGAATTGTTTGATGTATGGGGCATAGATTTCATGGGTTCATTTGTAAGTTCGTGTGGCCTGAAGTATATACTTGTAGTAGTTGATTATGTTTTGAAGTAGGTGGATGCAATTGTGCTTCCCAATAATGAAGCACATAGTGTCACTTCTTTCTTAAAAAGGAATATTTATTTCTCGATTTGGCATGCCACAATCTATTATTAGTGACAGATGGTCACATTCTTGCAATTATCTATTCAATAGTTTGGTTGAAAATTACAGAGTAAATCACAGGGTGGCAACACCTTATCACCCACAGAGTAGTGGATAAGTTGAGGTGTCGAATAGAGAAATTAAGTCGATCTTGGAAAAGAATGTGAATGCCAACAGGATTGATTGGGAAAGAAAGTTTGATGATGCATAGTGGGCTGACCGCACAACTTACAAAACCCTATAGGTGCTTCACCATATCATCTAGTGTATAGAAAGGCTTACCACTTGCAATTTTAGCAAGAGCATAAGGTACTGTGGGCAATGAAGAAGATGAATTTAGATTTGCAGAAAGCGGCTAAGTCAAGGTTAAATGAGATCAATAAGTTGGATGAATTCCAACACCGAGCATATAAAAGTTTGGCACATTACAAGAAAAAGATAATGTTGCATCACGATCACAGAATTAAGAAGAGAGTATTTGAAAAGGGTTATCAGGTGCTGCTCTATCAGTATAAATTTATTTGTTTCTAAGTGATTTATAATTGAAAAGGGATGGTGAAGCCTCGTTCAAGGCTTGCGGGCAAAGACTGAAGCACTATGTGGGAAATATTGATGAAGTACAGAAAGTTATTGATATTGACCTTGAAGAAGACTGATTAATAAAGGCGATTGCGTCATGCCACAACGTTAAATCAATTACTGCTGGGAGGCAACCCATGCTTTTGTACTTATTCATTTATAGGGTAACATGTTTGTTCAGTGTGCAGGACTAAGGAATGTAGAAAATATTCAGAGAAGTTGAAAAGTTTTGGTCATATGAACTCTTTACGAGTCTCATCTAGATGGAACGACTCATAAGTAGGAATCATACAAACCTGGGAGAGAATTTAGAATTAGTTAAAAGTTTCTTGAATGGATACTATTCTTAGAATGAGTCGCACCCTCGAGGTACAACTCATCACCTTGAATCGTACCCTCTTCAAAACCTAGGTAAGGTTTCAGGTTTGTACTAGTTATAGAAATAAACTATCAGTCTGGGTACGAGTTGTATCAACAACTCGTACCCATGCTTACCAAGTCAGATCGTGGGTCGACCTGGCTAGTCGTAAATTAAAACAAAAGAATGGGCACTCGACAACAAAAATGTGTACCACCTTTATTTTTGCACTAAATTTAAGTGACCAATTGAAAAATTCTCTTATGAAAAACTTAAATCAAAAACCAATAAGTTCAAATTTATCATATTTCTTGAGTTAAGCTCAAATTTGAAAAAAAAAAAGGATTTGAACTCAAGAAATTTATTCTCCAACTACCAAGTAAGTTTTTATCTTAATGTCTTTATTTTTTCAAGCTAAAATGATGAATGTTTGATAATAATGGACTTGGTTTAGTTGAATACACATTGATGTTGAATTTATGGAATCCTAGTCCTTAGGTTTTTGGTTGAAAATAGGGAAAATTGGGAAGAACTTTAATGTAGTTGATATGTTGTCTATTTATGGGCTTAGAAATGATTATATTTTCCATAGAGTAGATGGGTATTTTTGGAAATTGCTTTGGATTTAGACTTAAGTTTGGACTCTATGTTGTAGTAGATACGAGACCTCTTATGACTCACACCCACCGGTACATAGGTCATAATGGGACACATACCCACTGACAACATGGAAGTCTAACAAGTTTAAGGTTCTGGAATGGATACAACTCGACCATATGAGTTATACCTAGACTATACAACTCATACACTCTAAGTCATACCCACCTAGGAGGATTAAAGTTAGAAATAATGTTTTCAATGTTTTTACGATTGTTGATAATGAGTCAAACCTTGCTGATACGACTGGTTAGGAGGAGTCGTAAGTTGAGCAGTGAACAAATTTCATGCACTATTTCAGATACGACTTATTCATAAGAGTCATACCTAGTGAATGGACCAGTACCCACTACTCATACCCTGACTAGAATGGGCATACTAAACTTTCATTGAGATTTTTTTTGTTTCCTTTATGTACTTACTAATAATGGTATATTTACAGGAACCATGCCTCCGAAGAATACTTTCTCATCAAAAAAAGCCAAGAAGGTAACTACGGAAGAACCAGTTACTAGGGTAGAGTCTATTGATTCTGAGTTTGAGGTTTCAACAGATAGTAGTAGAGAGTTATCTAACAAAACCACCACGGGCATGGATTCACAAAAGGGGAAAGCAGCTGAGAAAGAAAAGGGTAAGAAAGTGGTACCCTAAGAATCAGAATCACCCCTAAAAGGCCTGAGAAGAAAGAATCCTATTGTTTCTCTCCCCCACATACCACAGCCTATTGCTACTGATAATGAAAATGAATCCAATTGTTCAAAGGCCAGTTTTGAAGAATCTTAGGGTTTAGAAGAAGTAGATGTGACCACAATAGACCGATAGAACCCCCAACTTGCACTTACCACTGTGCAGGTGCCTATCATTGAATGATAGGGACACCTCGGTATGTAGGAGTCTTTTAATAGTGGATTATTCAAACTTTTGGGGGGCAAGATAAGAAGGGTACTATATCCTGAGAAAAGATTTGACAACTACTGGGATATTAGAGTTTTCAGGTTTTGAAGAGCTCTTCCGATAGTATGGATTTGAGTGAATGATGAGGGTGCCCAGTAGATATTATGAGGTCTTTATTCATGAATTATATGCCATATGTAATGGTGAGATTTAGAGGAAATACCCACAGGGACAGTTATCGAAGGGTGGTAAGTCAATTTTGTCACTTGTGATTTCGTGTGTACGGGTGGGCATTTTACCCTGTACTATCATAGATTTTTTTATGGAGCTGAGTAAAAGGCTCAAGTCAACAAAGGGGAGATGGACTATAGAATGGAAGATATAAGAAAGATAATAAAGAGAATGTTAGGTTCAGAGGATAAGATGGTAATTTTTAGGTGGATTGCAGAGCGTATAGCCTCGAAATATAAAAACCCAATTTGGGTGGTAGGAGGCCCCAAGGTGGTCTCACAGAAAAAAAAGTACCCTCAACTTTGAGGGTAAAGCTTGGTAAACATTGGCTCGACATCGTCTATGTCCAGCTACTGGTGATGATGTATTAAGCCCGGTCTGCACAGCTATGATAGCTGGTTTTATAGCCGACTATGAATTTGATGTAGTAAAATTCTTAGCTCGAGAGATGTAGGATCGTGTTGTTAGGGGTGAGAAGGATTTATTGGCTTACCCCTATATGATTACGCAGATATGTCTGGCTGCGGGAGTTTTGGAACTCCCTAGGATAGATGAGATAATTGAGGCCATAAGAACCACTTATTTAGGCCTGATTAGAAATGCTACCAACCCTTTGGCCTGATTGGAAAGACAGGCAGCAAATGCACTAGCAGAAATGTTTTGACAGGGAGGTCAAGATGAGATAGATGAGGCAATCAAGGTAGAAGTATGGAAAAAGACTTTACATACAGATATAGCAGGTACTTCTAGTGCCCCACCACCAATCTAGACTGTACCACCCAAACCTCGAGGTATGCGCTCTGGTATTATGATGATTTCACAAGTACTTTAGACTAAGGTTATGACTAGGTTAGTCACCCTCGAGACAAAGTTTAGATACATAGAAGGATGAGTAAATACCTAGCTTAACGCACAATTTAAGAGCCAAGAAAGACGAGTCTAAGAGTGCTTAGATGCTTTTGAGTTGAGGATCACTAGAAAGCTGAGCATTAGGCAAATGCTTGATTTTATTAAGATCAGATCTTAGGTTGCCAAAATTAATAGGATGGTCACAGAGCTCTATGATATATTGGTGGTTATAGTGCCTATAGTAGAAATGATGATCCCCATAGTCTATGTACCTAACATTTAAGTAGACCTGACAGAGGTACTAGTTAGAGAAACTTGGGAAGAAAGGCATGAGAGAAAGAGAAATAGGAAGGAAAATAAAGCAACAAGAAAGAATGCTAGAGCTGAGAGCATTTCGGATGAGCGAGACCAAGAGCAGCGGGTTCGAAAGATGTCTATGAGAGCTAGTAGATCGGGAGCTCAAGTGATTGATGCTAAGAGGGTAGGTGTTATACCCCACACTATTGATGTTGATGTAGTCCCAGTTTAGGGGGTGGTAAATAATAAGAGTGGGACCTAATCTGTGGGCCCACGTGTTGATGAGCTAGCACCTTGAGCACCTAGGTATGACCTTTTATCCTTACTTTATTTTTTGTAGCACTGAGGGCAGTGCAATGATTTTTAGTTGGGGTGGGAGTTATTCTGAAAAATTTGGGAGTAGTTAAAAAGTATAAGTAGCTAAAACTGGAAGTCTTTTATGACTTACATGTTTGATGCGGGAACCTGAGATAGGGAGAAAATCAGCGCGCCTATGGCAGCATATTATTTTCTTATTGAGATTTGTTAGGATTTTAAAATAAAAATTATTTGTAATAAAAAACATTATGATTTTGATTGATTTGTGGAAACACTATTGATTTGAAATAGTATGTTTAGATGTATATTACAGGAAATTGTGTTGAAAAAATTGACCCCTCCCAAACCAATTTTTGTTATGATTGAGTGTGAGACTATTGTGGATCTAGATATTCCATTAGGATTAGGGACAAATTGTTGCATAGCTGGATAACTAGTGCTCAGTAATGTAGCCTTGTGCAAGTGCTATGAGGTATAATGAGTTCTCGGTATGTCGAAATCTAGAACTTGCCATGTTGCTTTTACCTAGGTCTAGGATAGTTAAGTAGGAAATGATCATAGGCCTTTTTTATGTGGTTTCACTTGAGCCTAAAATGCCTCAACCAAATAAATGAATCCTTTGATCCAAATATTTGAGCCTTAATATAACAATTTTGTTGTTTACACCTATTTCACCTTCCCGTTTACCTTACAATGGACCTATTTTGCCCTGGTCCTTTTTGTACACTGTGCACCTCAACTCAAGTCTCCTAAGTTGAGAGTGGCTATTATAAGGGTGCATAGGAGAAAACAAGTATGAATAAAGTATGTAGAAGGAAGATAGTTTAAATTTGAGTAGGTGTGGTGAAAATAAAAGAAACAAAAGTGCAATGAAAAGAAAAGGAAAAAAAGGATAAATAGAAGTTAGAAAACTACACTTGGCCCAATTAGAATGTGCTTAAAATAAAAAGGGAGACATAAGGGTGGAAATTAAAATAAAGAAATGGAAAATAAAGTGGATCCCGAGAAACACGTAGTGTCTAGGAGTCTTAGTCACTAAATGAATCCAAAAAGATATTAAACCAGCCCTAAGTCAACATTACGAGCAGAATAAAGTCCTATAATGATCCTACTGTTACTATCTGAAAACTTAGGAAAAGAGCATAAGGGAAAGCCTATGGTATTTTGTATGCACAGATGATACTTCTTTGTAAGTGAGAGAGTCATTTGTATATCTCAGAGTAAATTGATTTATCTACACTGAGAGTGAATCGGATTTCTTTGACTGTGAGTGCACTTGGGTTATGTTGCTAGGTTGCTAGATTGTTTGGTGAATGTAATTGGTGTCTATGCCCGGTTGTCTATTGCTAAGGTAATTCCATCCTCAGATTCCCTCATGTTTCGACATGAACTAAATCGTTATAGGCAGTTTGAGTCTTAAAAGTTATAATTTGAAGGGGAACGACAAGATTGAAATCGAGTTCAAAATCACTACCATAGGTATCTTAAGATCTTCTTGTTTATGCATCATCTCTGTATCTATAAATTGGGATTGGTTTTGTTTGCCTGAGGACATGCAAAAGTCTAAGTTGAGGGTGTTGATGTGTCACAGAAACATGATACTTTCTTTGCTTAAAACTGCAAATTTATGTGTGAACTTAGGATATTTTGTAAGATATAATGCACTTTATTTTATATTTTAGGTAAAATAGGTCTACTCTAGTGTTTGAAAGAAAAGAGAAGAAAAGGACCTAGAAAAGACCAATTCTAATCAAGGTGCGATCAGCTATCGAGTCGTAAACCTTTGATACGACTCGTATTCTAACTTATAAACACAACAGGATAGAAAGCCAACTTGAAAAAATAAGTATAGGAAAATACTACTCAAGTATCCAAGTCATAAGCTATGCAATGAGTCGTACAAAGAATTTGTAAGCATAACAGAACCTAAGCTACCACCCAAGAATTGATGTCTAAGAAGTACTCGAGGCGGAAGTGTGAGTATAACTAGTATAGGGAACTCATTTACAAACCAGTGTTCAAAGCTTGGAAAGACAAAATTCCCCAGTGGATATGAGTGAAGGAAACAAGTCGTATACTCAGGTATGACTCATAATAAGAAGTCGTGTACCAAACAAAAAGTTGAAGCCTTGGGAGATCAGGCGCTGGAATGGATACGAGAAGGTAGGGTACTACTCGTATGATTCCAGTATGAGTAAAGACTGAGTCGTACTAACTACTGACATAACTTTACCTTTTCTATTTTTATTAAGATTTTTATGTTATTTTGAGATTCTATGAATACCTTAGGGTTTACCTTTTTTTAGGTTACTCATTCTTAGCATAGGATACATATTCTTACAATACTTTAAAATGATTCTTGAGATTTTAGGTTTTTATTCAATTTAAGACTTTGGAGTTTATTCATCTTATCCTTGTGAAATTAATTTTATGTGCTCTTCATTGACAATATGGTTTCTTTCAAAAACATGAGTGGCTAATCTCTTTGACTAGGGTTGTGGTAACCCTGGCTAATTAGCTACATAGATAAAGTGTGATACTCATCTATTTTGGGTTTTATGCATGTATCATAATCTTCTTTGCAACAATTAATCTCAAGTAGCTGTAGTAGCTTAAGATAGCCTGTATTTGCATCCATCCCTAATAAGGAGTTTGTGATTGGGAAAAGAAGTTAAGAAAGTGATTTGGGATCTATCTACCTTCAGCTTTTAGTACTCACATCCCATATAATCACTTGACCCTAACAAGTTAAAATGAAATAAAGTCGTAGAAATGAGCAACAAAACAATGCCTTAAGACCTAATAAGTAAAGGGTGAAATTATCTTCGCGTCTAATAAGTGATTGATAATACCTATCTTGTAGACTTTGCATGTAGAACAACATAATAGTTATTTTGATAAAGAGAAATTTATGGAGTTGAGAAACCAGGGGGAACACAAGCCTAGTGTTCATCTTCTATTGTCTACAACTGAAATCGCTCAAGTTTTGGTTACTACTTGCGACTGATACTCAAAACTCGTCATTTACTTTCCTATACTACTAGTGGATTACATCAAGTCAAACAACTATTCACGTTTTCCCAGTGGGATCAACCCTAACCTAGTTGGGTTATTATATTTGCAATCGACTTCAGTATACTTCTATTTGGAGTGTAGTTTGGGTGACATCACTAATATACAATTAAATGAGTACTTGACTAGGATATTACCTAAGCTATAAATTATGTTATTGACTATCTATGAGTAGGTTATGAATTCCACCATGGATTAGCTTTAGCTTAAGTTATTCATAAAATATCTTTTTCTAATGATTGTCCATTGAATATACTATTAATGGGTCATAGCTCATGATATTGCTTATGATTATGATTATACTAAGAAATTATACTCGAAAACTTTCTTGAAGACATTTCTTATGATGATATTAGCAATGGTGCCAAGAGTTGGGTTACGATTCATGCTTATTGATTATATGTGAATATACATTACTAATTATTCTTGAAATCATGATATTTCAGTACATGATTGCTTATGTTATTGATTTTATCACCGAATATGATTATATATATGTATATATATATATATTAATACTCAAAAAGATCAGAGAATATGGTTGATACATTTATACCCAGCAAAGTCAAAGGATATTATAATGTTATGATGATACCCAGCAAGATCGGAGAATACTACGATGATATATTGATGTCTGACAAGGCCAAAGGATATTGTAATGATATATTGACACCCGACAAAGCCAAACGAAGTTAGAAGATACTATGATGTTATGATGGTACCCAACAAGGAAGGAGGATATTATGATGATATAATAATACCCAACAAGGCCGGAGGATAATATGATGATATTGATGCCCGGCAAGGCCGGAGGATATTATGATTATATATTGATATCTCGCAATGCCCGGGAATTTTTATATTGATGTTCCTATGTTTACATCTACCACTTCAAGTCCAAATAGACCTATGTATGGCAATTATAGCTTATATTCACTTATATAAAATCTAGGTTAGTTGTTGATATTAGTGGTGTCGGTTCTAGCCCGTAAGTGTTAAATATCGATAATAAGGTGTAATTGATGATTAGTGATAATTCATAATTAGAGATAATTGATGATTAATAATAATGGAGAATTTGTGATAATTGATGATTAGTGGTGAATGTTGTTTAAGAGACCAATAATGACTAGTTGACAATCGGAGATTAGTTGGTAAATGTGGATAGGATAATAAATGAAGTTAGATGAGAATGATGATTACCTAATGAATAATGAATAATGATTAGTGTCTATGTGGTAGATAGTTGATGAATGATGATTAGAGGTTATATGATGACTAGTAGTCAAATGGATTAATTAATTATAGATGCTTAACTAGTAAATGGTGACTAGAGTATATTGATTCGAAGATTGTTAAATAATGATAACATTTTGAAATGCGAGTACTTTTTCAAATGTTGGGGAATTGTGAAATATTGGTAAATCACTGGTTGATGATAATTGTGGAATGATGGTTAATTAAGGATGAAAGTTAGCTATAATATTGGTCTATTGCCTTATTCTTCACTTGAGTGTACTCTCCAGTCATATGGGAGGTTGTGAAGATTTCTTTACTTTTCTTCACCAATCATCGTATAGGAGACAATTTTGTAGTTATTTTTTCTTGTGATTATGCTTATTGATTGTGATGCCCCGGAAAATTTTTTCGTTAAGATCTTGGATGAAAATGTCTTGAATTCTATTTTTTATCATGATTAATAATTTTTTTGTGTGGAATTTATGTATATACGACCCTTCATCGTGTAGAGCATTGAATAAGTTTTCCAACGATATGTGGATCATCCAAAATAGACACTCGAGCAATGAGTTATGATCATTCCGATCTAACCGTGAATAGTGGTGAACAGTAAATGTGCAGGAAAAAAATACTGAGGCCAGGCAAATTTTAGGGTCAACTTCAAACGATCATAACTCCTTGTACATAATGATCTGGGTAAGCTACTATATATCAAAAGAAAGCTCTGAAAGTCCTCTTTCCAATGAAATTGAGGTCATCCAATTTTTCCATTGGAGAAAAAAGTTATGGTTGATCTACTTCAGCCTATAAAAACAGTCCACCAAAGGACATATTTAACATTATTTGATTTTCGAGGGTATTTTGGTCATTCCCACTCCAATTAATCTTGGTAAACCATGGATTTAAATCCATTAAGAGTATTCAATAACTCATTTTTCTCTAAAATTTCCTAAGGCTCAAACCCCAACCTTACTACTCCAAATTTCATCCTTCTATGTCTCTTGATTGAACCATAGAAATTTCAAATTGATTTGGGATTCGAGTTGATCATGTTAAGGGCTTCGAGAAGCACCCATTATTTTTGTGAATAAAGTTCCGGAGTTGGAATTTCATATTCATCTTCCATTTTTAGGTATGTGGGAGCTTTGAACAAGATTATCCTTTCGATCTTGTGCTCAGTATTTTTATTGAATTACATTGACATAAGATTTTACATGTTCTTTCATGAATTGGAAATATGGTTTTATATCTTATATTATTGGCCATGAGCTATGGGATTCTATCATCCGATATGTGTATGATGTTGAGATGGAATTATGTCCAAAAAAGTATTTGATTATGAGAGTATGAAGATTTAATTTGTTAAGCCTTGATTTATACTATCATTCCACTATTTCCTTATTATGAATTTATAATTGATATATAGTTGATGTCTCAAGTACCTTTAAATGAGAGTTGGATGGCAAATTGAGAAATATTGATATTGAAGTTGCAATGAGTCTTGGTATTTTTTCGATTGTTTTGATAAGTTAAATTGTTGAAAATATTATGTATTAAGTCTTCATATCCTTGTACAAATGTCGAGTCGGTTATGGTTCAATGCATTGATACCTTGTTGATGTTGTGGAAGATTAAAATGTTTTTAGCTAAAATATGTTGAGTTAGGAATTGACAAATTGATATGATTTGAAAAATGAGAAAGAGATTTGATTTGGTCTTTATGATAGACGCTTGTGATGTTGTGGTGGATTTCCTAACATGTTCTGAGCTTGTCGGGGAGTAGTACTTAGCATCGAGAGGGAAATTTGGTATTTCTCCAAACCTATGTGCCACCATAGGGTTGTTTGATGATGATATTATTGGCTAGAGAGCCCGATTGTGATTATTACAGTTTTAAGGTCGTACTCCCTGGCAAAGATTATGACGCTCCTGCCAACGAGGGTTTCAAAAATTGGTATTCCACGTAGCTCACGTGGGGTTGTCAGTTACAGGAAACTCCCCTGTCCATAAGAGTCATGTTTATTAAAATACAGAGTCACTCCAAGTTTTGATGTGGTAAGTCAAGTTGCCGATGATGATCTATTATGATTTATGAGGTTTTTCTCCTATATTTCCTATCTAAGATGTTATGAGTTGCATGATTCAATGTCACTCATTCCAGGTGTGTCATTATGGTCCGTATGTATGTTCTTATGAAATTTATGATATTATTTATATTTTGCATGCGCCCCCACATACTCAGTATGTATCTTGTGTTGACCCATATATTTCTCTATGGGCTACATTCTTACCTTGATGTAGGTTCAGGTTCTCAGCCACAGCCGCAACAGTGATATCCGAGTGCCGCATCTACGTTCGTTCAGTGGTGAGTCCTCATGGTTTGAGGACCAAGTTGATAGTTTTGGTGTTGTTGTTCTGTGATCCCTATGGTCAATTGAGTTAGTTGGGGGCTTGTCCCAATGGCTCATTGATTTTGCTGTATAGAGGATATGTCAGACCAGTGTATTGTTGGGTTGGTTTGCATATAGACATTCCATATAGGTACAGTCTAATGATATTTCGTGTCATGTGCGATGTGATATGATATTTGCTTATGTATATATACTTAGCGTAGCTTGTATGTTATTGTGTTTGAACCTAAGGGTAGTGTTTTGGCTTAAAGGGTTAGCTTGAGGCTATGTGTAGCCTTGAGCACCGTGTGGCATCTCGGAATGGTATTTAAGGGCTTTATAAACTTCGTATCAGAGACTAAGATTGTGAAGAGTCCTAGGGAGTCTGACAAGCCGCGTTAGATAGAGTCTTGAGCATCGGTGTGTAGCACGCCACACCTATGATCAAGAGGCTGCGGGGCATTCTAGGAAACGTCATTTATTTCTTTCTATAAGAGTCTATCATGCTTACAACTGTTTCCTTCTGCTGTTAGTTCGTGCATTCTTATGATAGAAAATGCCTCCACATTGAGCTCGTGGAAACAACAACCAACCTCAGCCTATCGATCCGTTATATGAGATGGTATCCCATGCCAAATTTCAAGCAGCTTTTTAGATGCTAGACCAGGTAGTTACCGCCAATATTCAGGCCAATGCTCCAGCTCCACAGAAAAATAATTTGATAGAAGCACGAATTCATGACTTTATGTGGATGAATCCGCCAAAGTTTCATGGGTCGAGAGTAGGTGAGGACCCGCAGATGTATGTTGATGAAATAAAGAAAATTACATATATTATACACGTGATCGAGGAAGAAAGTGTGGAGCTGGCTTCTTATTGGTCGAAGGATGTTGCCTATGACTGCGTGTAGTTGTAGAATAAGGATAGAGAGAAAAATACCACTCCAGTGACTTGGAAATTGTTCCAAGATGCTTTCTTGGATAGATTCTTTCCTCTTGAGTTACGCGAAGATAACATAAAGGCATTTATGAATTTGAAACAAGGCTCCATGTCATTCACGGAGTATTGTCTTAAGTTTAATCAACTATCAAAGTACGCTCCCAGTATGATGACTGACTCGAGGACTTGTATGAGCAAGTTTCTCTAACTAGGGTGTCGAGTTGTGTGGTGAAAGAATGTAGATCTGCTATGATCAATAAGGAGATTGATCTTCCTAGGTTAATGATTCATGCCCAACAGATTAAGTCAGACAAGATAAAGAAAAGAGAAAGAGTAAGAGGAATTAAGAGAGTCAGATCGGAGCAACAGGGGTCTGGTCAAACTAGATTCTCTGGAGGAAGTCGCCCTCAGTTTTAGAGATGTCCATTTATACTTGCGCCTTCCTCAGCTAGTGCTCCCATATATTGGGGTAGGTAGGAGATCAAGAATAGGTCGGTACCTTCCAGGTCTCAGGACAGTGTAAGAAACCAGCCTCATCCTCCTTTGTGTGCTAAGTGTGGTAAAAACCATTTTGGGGAGTGTTATATGGGGTAGCGGGGCTGTTTTGGTTGTGGCAAGTTGGGTCACACACTTAGAGACTGCCCATATGCCAGACAGCAGAGTCGTGATACCCATCCCTAGAGTCAGGCTACTAGTACCCCGCCTCCCGCAACTCATCCAGTTCCTCCTCAGGGCGTTTCACCTAGTACTGCTGGCGGTCAATACCAAAATCATTTCTATGCTATACCACCTCGTCAGGATCAGGAGAACTCTTTTGATGTTGTCCCTAGTATGCTCCATGTTTTTTATTTTGATGTCTATATGTTGATGGGCCTCGATTCGAGTTTTTCTTATGTGACACCTCTGGTTGCTATAAATTTTGAAATAGATCCTGAACTAATTTCTGAGCTTATTTTGGTTTCTACTCTGGTAGGAGAGTCTTTCATTGCTAAGCGAGTGTTTAAGAAATATCCCATTACTGTCTTTCATCGGGTTATGTATGCTAATTTAATTGAGTTAGATATGGTTGACTTTGATATAATTCTGGGTTATTTATTGTTTGTCGTGCCCATGTGGTCAAGTTTTAGTTTCTTGTTGAACCTATCCTCGAATGGTCCAGGAGTTCTATGATTCCTAATGGTCATTTCATATCCTATCTCAAAGCTAGGAAGTTGATTTCCAAGGGTTGCATCCACCATTTCGTTCGGGTTAAAGACACTAAGTCTGAAACCCTGACCATTCAGTCAATTAACATTGTTAATGAGTTTCTTGATATCTTTTCAGAAGATCTCCCTGGAGTACCTTTTGATAGAGAGATAGAGTTTGGGATTGACCTTCTTCCCGATACTCAGCCTATTTCTATTCCTCCGTATCGCATGGCTCCTATAGAACTTAAAGAGTTGAATGAGTAATTGAAAGATCTTTTAGACAAAAGCTTTATCAGACCTAGTATGTCCTCGTGGGGTGCACCTATCCTGTTTGTGCGTAAGAAAGATTGTTATTTATGGATGTGTATTGAGTACCGGCAGCTTAATAGGGTTACTATCAAGAATAAATATCCACTACCTCGAATTGATGATTTATTTGATCAATTGCAAGGTGCGAGCTACTTTTCAAAGATAGACCTCAGATTCGATTATCACCAACTTAAGGTTAGGGAATGTGATATCCCCAAGACAGCCTTTTTAACCCATTACGATCATTTTGAATTTCTAGTGATGTCTTTTGGGTTAACTAATGCTCCAGCGACTTTCATGGATCTTATGAACCATGTATTCTTGCCATATCTGGATTTATTTGTAATAGTGTTCCTTGATAATATTCTTATTTACTCTCGAAGTGAGGGTGATCATGTGGATCATCTCCGAATCGTGTTGGAAACTCTTCGAACTCATTGGTTGTATGCTAAGTTTAGTAAGTGTGAGTTCTGGCTGAACTTTGTAGCCTTCTTAGGTCATGTTGTTTCTTCCGAAGGTATTAGAGTTGATCCTCAAAAGATAGAGGCTATAAAAAGTTGGCCTAGACCTATTTCTCCTTCTAATATCCAAATTTTCTTAGGTCTAGCTGGTTATTATCATCGTTTTGTTAAAGGGTTTTCATCTATTGCATATCCTATGAACCGTTGGTCCGAATCTTATGAGAAGAGTTTTCATGAGTTGAAGACTCGTCTCACTTCAGCCCTTGTGTTGACTTTGTATGACAGTGTTGATGGTTTTGTGGTGTATTACGATGCTTCCAGAGTTGGTTTGGGTTATGTATTGATGCAAAAGAGCAAGGTTATAGCTTATGCTTCCTGGCAGCTAAAGTCTCACAAGAAGAATTATCCTACCAATGACCTTGAATTAACGGCCGTAGTTTTTGCTTTGAAAATATGGAGACATTATTTGTATGGTGTCCATGTCGACGTCTTCATGGACCATAAGAGCTTGTAGTATGTATTCACCCAAAAGAAGTTGAATCTTAGGCAGAGACGATGGTTAAAATTGTTGAATGATTGTGATATGAGCGTGCTATATCATCCAGCCAAGGCCAATGTAGTAGCCGATGCCCTTAGTCGGAAGTCCATGGGTAGCGTAGCACATGTGAAGATTGGTAAGAAGGAGTTGGCCCATGAGGTACATCTTTTGGCTAGATTGGGGGTTAGGTTGTTTGGTGATGCTGAGGGTAGTATAGAAGTGCAAAGTGGTTCCGAATTCTCTTTAGTTTCAGAAGTGAAGGACAAGCAAGAAAGGGATCTTACCTTGGTCAGGTTAAAAGAGTCAGTTAAAGACCAAAAGGTGGAGGTTTTCTCCCAAGGGGGAGATGGCATTTTGAGACTCTGAGAAAGATTATGTGTTCCTGATTTTGATAACTTGAAGCAGAGGATTATGTAGGAAGCGCATGGTATGCGATACTCCATCCATCTTGGTGCTACGAAGATGTACCATGATTTTTGGGAAATCTATTGGTGGAACGATATGATGAGGAACATAGCAGAATTTGTGGCAAAGTTTTCCATATGTCACCAGGTTAAAATAGAGCAACAAAGGCCCAGTGGCGTGATGCAAGAGTTTAGTATTCCTACTTGGAAGTGGGAAAAAGTGAATATGGACTTCATAGTTGGTTTGCCTCCTTCCCGTCGCCATCATTATTCAATTTGGGTTGTCGTAGATCGGCTAACAAAATCAGCTCATTTCTTGCCTGTGCATTCATTGTATACAGCTAAAGATTATGCTTGAATATATATTCGGGAACTCTTCAGACTTTACGGAATCCCTTTGGCTATTATTTCTGACAGAGGTACTCAGTTTACCTCTTAATTTTGGAAATCTTTCCAGAAGGATCTCGGTACCCAAATTCATTTAAGTTTTGCTTTCTATCCGCAAATAGATGGTCAGGCCGAGTGGACCATTCAGACTTTAGAAGATATGTTGAGGGCTTGTGTGCTTAATTTTAAAGGTAGTTGGGATGAGAACTTAGCAGTAAACGAGTTTTCTTACAACAACAATTTTTATGCTACTATTGGAATGGCCCCATTGGAAGCTTTGTATGGTAGAAGGTGTAGATCACCCATTGGTTGGTTTGAAGTTAGTGAGGCTACTGGGACTGGACCGGATGCGGTGTTCAAGGCCATGGAGAAGGTTATGTTAATTCGGGAAAGGTTGAAAACCTCCCAAAGTCGTTAAAAATCATACGCAGATGTAAGGAGGAAAGACCTTGAATTTGATGCTGGTGATTTAGTATACTTGAAAGTTTCACCCATGAAAGGGGTGAAGAGATTTGGGAAGAAAGGGAATCTAAGTCTCCGTTACATTGGTCCCTATAAGATTGTGGATCGCATTGGAAAGGTAGAGTATAAGGTTGAATTGCTCGTGGAGTTATCTAACGTCCATCCGATTTTCCATGTTTCTATGCTTAAGAATTCTATTGGTGATTCTGTTGTGATTAATCCTTCCGAAAGCTCGGGTATTCAAGATAGTCTTTCATATGAAGAGATTTCAGTTGAGGTTTTTGACTTTCAAGTTCGTAGGCTAAGAAATAAAGAAGTTCCTTTGGTTAAAATGCTTTGGCAAAATCAATCTATAGAGAGTGCTACTTGGGAAGCCGAAGCGGATATGCGTGCCAAATATCCCCACCTCTTTCCTACAAATCCTAAGCATGTCAAGGGCATCGTTCTCTTTTGATTTAATCCTTATTGCTATGTTTATCTTGGCTTGTATGTTTTCTACGATATTCAAAAAAATCTAGAATGGAGTATATGCTTGGGCAAGATGATTTTTCTCTATATACTCATTTTCATAGTATTATTGACCTACCTATCAACATTCGAGGACGAATGTTTTCAAGGGGGAGATGATGTGATGCCCCGAAAAAATTTTCCGTTAAGATCTCAGACGAAAATGTGTTGAATTATATTCTTTATCATGATTAATAATTTTTTTGTATGGAATTTCTAGATATGTAATCCGTTAATGCGCAGAGCATCGAATAAGATTTCCAACAATATGTGGATTATCCAAAATAGAAACTCGAGCGATGAGTTATGATCATTCCGATCTAACCATGAATAGTGGTGAAGAGTAAATGTGCAGGAAAAAAAAATACTGAGGCGAGGAGAATTTTAGGGTCAACTTAAAATGATTATAACTCCTTGTACATAATAATCTGGGTGAGATACTATATATCAACAGAAATCTCTGAAAGTCCTCTTTTCAATGAAATTGGTTTCATCCAATTTGGCAATCGGAGAAAAAAGTTATGGTCGATCTACTTTAGCCTATCAAAATAGTCCACCAAAGGACAGATGTGATGTTATTTGATTTTTAAGGGTATTTTTTTCATTCCCACTCCAATTCATCTGGGTAAACCATGGATTTAAGTCCATTAGAGCTTTCAATAGCTCATTTTTCTCCAAAATTTCCTAAGGCTCGCACCCCCACATACTCCATACGTATCTTGTGTTGACTCACATATTTCTCTATAGGCTATATTCTTACCATGATGTAGGTTCAGGTACTTAGCCGCAGCCGCGACAGTGATATCCGAGTGCTGCATCTATGTTTCTTCAGTGGTGAGTCCTCATGGTTCGAGGACCAAGTTGCTAGTTTTGGTGCTGTTATTTTATGATATTTTTTGTCTGTTGAGTTAGTTGGGGGTTTGTCCCAATGGATCATTGATTTTGTTGTATATAGGCTATGTCAAACTAGTGTATTATTAGGTTGGTTTGTGTATAGACATTCCATATATGTACAGTCTAATGATATTCCGAGCCATGTGCGATGTGATATGATATGTACTTATATATAGATCCTAAATGTAGCATGTATGCTATTGTGTTTGAACCCAAGGATAGTGTTTTGGCTTAAAGGGTTAGCTTGAGGCTATGTGTAGCCTTGGGCACCGTGTGGCATCTAGGGATGATATTTTAGGGTGTCACATTGATGCATTATTATTTCGAATTGCATAAGTATGTTTTTATAGAGATATTGGTATGTGTTGATGTCTTATGTTATACTATTATTCCAGTTTAATTAATTATTATGTATAACGATATTAGAGATGATTCTAGTTTGCTTCTGTACCTTGACATAGTTTATTATTATCTTGTATTTTATCATACTTAAATCATGATTTTCCTCAATTAGTCGATGATGCCTACTGAGTACCCGTTGTTGTGGTACTCATACTATAGTTATGATAATCATTATTATATCGATTATGAAACCTTAGGGAGCTCCTGTATTGCTTGTAATGAATAAAGATGGCTCCATGCATATGTCTATTGATTATAGGCAACTTATTATAGGAATGGTGAAGAACCGTTACCCTATGCCTTTCATTGATGATCTGTTTAACCATATTCAAGGTGTGATAGCATTTTCTAAGATTGATATAAGATATAGGTACCAACAGTTGAGGATTCGAGCTAAGGATATCCAAAAGATAGCTTTTAGGACCCGTTATGGTCATTATGAGTTCTTTGTGATGTTATCTAGATTGACTAAAGCCCTAGCTGTGTCCATGGATTTGATGAACCGATTACTCAGGTCTTATTTTGATTCCTTTGTTATTATGTTCATCGTTGATATCTTTGTGTATTTGAGGAGTAGAGAGGATCTTGCATAGCATTTGAGAATCGTGCTCCAGGCTTTGAGATATCATATGCTTTTTGACAAGTTCTCTAACTATAAGTTTAGGATTGAGTCGGTGACAATCCTAGGACATGTGGTATCTAAGGATGATATTATGGTTGACCCAGCTAAGATTAAGGCAATTAGTGATTTGGCTAAGACCTACATCTCCGACTAAGGTTCATAGCCTCATTGGTGTGGCTAGTTATTATAGATGTTTCATCAAGGCTTGTGCTACTATTTCAGCGCCTATGACCTGATTGACTCTGAAAGATGTTCCTTTTTTATGGTCTAAGGAGTGTGAGTTGAGATTTGGAAAGCTCAAGGACTTTCTCACTTCAGCTCTAAATTTAGTTCTTCATGTTGAAGGGGAGTTATTCACCATATTCTATGATGCTTCTGATATTGTTTGGGTTGTGTATTAATGCAATAGGGCCATGTTATGGCTTATGCTTTGAGACATCTTAAGGTGCATATGTATAACTACCCCACTCATGATTTAGAGTTGACGCCAGTAGTTTTCGCGCTTAAGATTTGGAGGCATTATCTTTATGGTATGCTCTGTAAGATTTTAACCGATCATTATAGCCTTTAGCATCTTATGACCCAGTGGGATCTTAATGCTGAATAGTGTATATGGATGGAGTTGCTTAAAGATTATAGTATTTCTATCTTGTATCATCTGGCAAGACAAATATGGTAGAGGATGCCTTACATTAGAAGGCAGTGAGTATGGGTAGCTTGGCTTGTCTATAAATTTCTTAGAGTCCATTGGCATAGTACATTCATTCGTTAGCCAACTTGATAGTTGGCCTTGATATTTTGGATCCTAGGAGGATTTTTGCTATTGTGGAGATGAAGTCCTCGCTATTTAAGCAGATTTAGGATTGATAGTTTAAGGATAACAAGTTTTTCTTACTTTGTGATTAGGTGTTGAGTGGTGAGTCTGAGAGGAACACCATAGATTTTGAGGGAGTTTTGAGATTTAATGGTCGAATTTGTGTTTCAAAGATTGATGACTTGATTCAATTGATTTTGCATGAGGCTCACAACTCTAGACATTCTTTTCATCTTGGCATAGTAAGATGTAAAGAGATTTGATAAAGCATTATTGGTAGAGTGGTATGAAAAGAGATATGGCAAAATTTATAGCTTGTTACCTACGTTATCAGTAGGTAAAGGCCAAACATCAGCGACCTAGTGGTTCAATTAGGTGGTTGCCTATTACCAAGTAGAAATGGGAACAGATTACCATGGATTTTGTTAGTGTTTTGCCTCACACATCCCATGGTTTCGATGGTATTTAGGTCATTGTAGATCATTTGACTAAGTCAACATATTTCATTCCTGTTTAGATGTCCTTCAATGCTTAGAGATTAGCTCATATCTATGTTTGGGAGGTAGTCTATTTGTATGGTGTGCCTATTTATATTATTTTAGATTGTGGTTTTGTGTTCACTTTGAGGTTTTGGAGATATTTTCAGGAGGAGTTGGGCACTAAGGTGGGTCTTAGTATAGGCTTTCATATGTAGAAAGATGGTTAGTCCGAAGGGACCATTCAAGTACTCGAGAATATGCTCTAATCTTATGTTATTGATTTTGGAGATTGGTAGGAGGATCACTTAGCCTTGAAGGAGTTTCTAGATAACAACAGTTATCATTTAAGTATTGAGATGAAGCCCTTTGAGTCTTTGTATGGTAGGAGATATCATTCTCCGATCGGATGGTTTGAGACTTCTGAGGTTATACCTCGTAGTACTGATCTGCTTCCGGAGTAGTTAGATAGTGTTTGGGTGATTTAGTATAGGTTGAGAGTGGCTCATAGTTGGTATAAGTGTTGTGTAGATAGTTGGCTTTGTTCCTTGATATTTAGAGTTGGTGACCATGTATTTCTCTCTGTACTGACCATGAAGAGTGTGATGAGGTTCAAGAGGAAGGGCAAACTCAACCCTAAATATATAAAACCTTTTGAGATTCTTCGCACTTTTTGTGAGGTAGCTCATAAATTACCTTTACCTCTAGATTTTTCCATAGTCCATCCAGTTTCCATGTCTCTATGTTATGGCAATACATTCTCGATTTGTCTCATGTGCTTAGATGGTACTCAATCCAGTTGGATGAGCGTTTGACCTTTGTAAAGGAGCCGATGCTAATTTTAGCTAGTTATGGGAGGTGTTTGCACACTAGATAGATTACTGTAGTTAAGGATTATTAAAGGCACCGCTCAGTGAAAGACGCCACTTGTAAGATTAAGAGCGAGATGCGAACCTAGTATCCTCACCTGTTCAAGACTCCAAGTATATATCCTAGTTCTTAAGTTTCGGGGATGAAAGTTCCTTAAGTAGTGAATATTGTAATGACTCCTTAGGCCACTTTCCATATTTCTGTATATTTTCACCATTAGAGCTTTTCCATAACTGCCCTGAGTCATTTATGACCTATTGGAACTGACAGTTTGGTTATCGGGCCATTTATTTGGTTTTTAGAACCAATTTTCTATCTTGAAGTCTTTGCTAGTTCCAAATGGCCACCAGGTGAAAACTTTAGCAAACCAATCTCATATGCAAATTTCTAGAATATAGATTTTAGGCTAGGTAGGCCCTTGGTTTGGGTCTCGAGGCACTTGAGCTTATTTTGACCTATTGGTTGGAAAGTTAAATGATAGAAATTTGGGTACGGGGCCTATATTTATTCAAAATGACCTCGAATAGAAAATATAACTTTGACATTGCATCCAAATGGTTGAATTTAGTATGGTTACTTAGTTTATTTGTATATATCAGATTTCAAATGGATCCCGAGGCCTTGGCAAAACTTGGAAAATTTCCCAGTTTCAACTGATAGCTGGTTCCTCTGCGATCGCACCACTTGAATGGAGATCGCACCTTAGTGTGTAGAGGAGATAGTGCAATCACACTAACGGTTGTTGCAATTGCAACACCTGCTCCTAATGCCAGGTTGTGCGATTGCACACCTAAATGTTGCAATTACAATATTTGATTACCTAGTAGGGGTATAAATAGGCCCTTTACATCATGAATTAGCCCATTTTTCATCCATACCTTAAGAGTAAAAATCCTTACAGAATGGGATATCTCAAAATTAAGGCTTTTCGGTGTCTTGGTTAACATAAATTTTTGCTATTATCTTCCAAATTGAAGTAAGATTTCAACCTTTTCTTAGTGGATTTTAGTGATTTCTTGACCAAAACCCCAAATAGCTTGAGGGCTTGATTTATCCCCAAATTTATCCTTTTTCCCTATTTTTGAGGGTTATTATTCCTTGATCATGTATGAACGTTTAGTTGGCCCCTAAAACGTGATTGTCGAAGTTGGACCCACATGGGGTTTTGATGTCATTTTTAGACTCGAAGCACAATGGTGTTATATGGATATCATTATTCTCATATTAATATGTAGAATGTGATTTTGATTGCTTAGAATCTTAAGTAGGATTCTTGAAAGGGAAAAGTAAAGGTTTAGCAGTTTGTTGAGCTTTCTTCGGCGTCAAGGCAGGCTAGGTTTATCCCTTGCTATATTAAGTTATTTCATAGTATACTTAGGACATCTTGTTATATTGGGATGGGTTTCACATGTTAGATCGATGAAATATAAGGCTTGGGACTAGTTTGGTCATTTTTGTCATTTGAGTCCTTAGAGTTGGAATGCTTATCTTGCTACCCTGAACCTTAATGAATTAGACTTCATTACTCATGTTTAACATGAGAATTCCCTAAATGGCTCAAATTAGGTAAAAATGCTTTAACCCTCATGCCTAGGGTATGTTATCCTTTGTTGATTACACTAATAGAAGTTGCCTTAGTTTTATTGGACTTAATTATAGTGGTTGAATGGAATCTCTACCTTAGGACTAATTATGGCTTGCTATAAATCTAAGAGTTTATTTAAATATCTTAACCTATTCTGGGGTAGAAATTTGGCTTAGTATGTATATAAGGGATTTAAAAGTGGGCTCTTGACCCACCTTAAGCCAAGATTTAATATAGCTCCCTTGAAACCCTTATACGTCGCTAAATGCTTAGAGAATTCCCTTTTTAAGAAAGTTTTAGGAGCATTGGTTACTTCTCGGTTGTGATGAATGACGTTAGAAGTAATGCCTAAATGATTGGGCCATATGTATGAGTTATTAGCTATGCTCATGATAAGCCATTGATTACGCTATTGTTTTGGCTATTGGTTGTGCTTCTCAATATATAATTGAGTGAGAACTTGACTGGGATATTTCCTAAGCCATAAATTATGTTATTGACTATGTTATTAGTAAGTTATGGACTCCACCATGGAATAGCTATTGCTCAAGTTATTGATAAACTATCCTTTGCTAATGATAGGCCATTGAATATACTACTAATGGGTCATTTCTCATGTTATTTCTTATCATATGATCATGCTAAAAATTATTTTGGAAATCATGCTTGAAAATATTCCTTATGATGATATTAGCAATGTTGCCATGAATTGGGTTAGGAATCATACTTATTGAATATATGGAAAATTATGTTACTAATTAAGATTGAGATCATGATATTTCAATTTATGATTGCTTATGTTATTGATTTTGCCACCAATTTTTATATATATCTATATATATTGATACCCAACAAGTCCGGAGTATATTGTGATAATATACTAATACCCCATAAAGCCAAAAGATATTAAAATATTATGATAATATCCAGAAAGACAGGAGGATACTACTATGATATATTGATATCCGAAAAGGTCGAAGGATATTCTGATGATATATTGATACCCGGTAAAGCCAGAGGATATTAGGATATTATTATGGTACCTGACCAGACTGGAGGATATTATAATGATATGATGATACTCTGAAAGGCTGGTGTATATTATGATGATGCATTGTTATCAGGCAAGGCCAGAGGATACAATGATGATATTGATTCCCGGCAAGGTCGGGGGACATTGTTATGATATATTGATACCCGACAAGGGCGGAGGATAATTATATTAATGTGCCTATATGTACATCTACCAATTTTAGTCCGCTATCCCTATGTATGGCAATTACAATCTTATATTCACTTGTATGAAATTTGGGTAGGTTGATGATATTTAGGGATATCGGTTATAGCTTGTAAGTGCTACATATTTATAAAGAGGTATAATTGATGATTAGTAATAATTAATGATTAGCGATAATCAATGATTAGATCGATGATTAGTGATAATAGAGGATTGGTGATAATTGATGGTTAGCGGTGAATGTTGTTTAAGTGACTAATAATGACTAGTTGATAATCAAGGATTAGTTGGTAAATGTGGATTAGATAAAATAATGTTAGATGAGAATGATGATTATCTAATGAATAATGATTATTGGATATGTAGTAGATAGTTTTTGAATAATGATTAGAGGTTATATGATGACAAGTAGTCAAATAGATTAATTCATAAAAGATGTTTAGCTAGTAAATGGTGACTAGAGTATAATGATTCTAAGATTGTTAAATGATGACAATATTTTGGAATGGGATACTTTGTATAATATTGGGGAATTGTGAAATATTGGTAAGTGATCGATTGATGATAATTGTGGAATGATGGTTAAACAATGATGAAAGTTAGCTATAATATTGGTTGATTTCCTTATTCTTCTCTTAAATGTACTCTCCAGTCGTATAAGAGGTTGTGATGTGTTCTTTACTTTTATACATTAATTGGCATTTGAGAGTCAATTTTGTAGTTATGTTTGCTTATGATGATGCTTATTGATGAGTTAGTTTTTCAATTTACTTGCATATGTTTGCATGGCGATATTGGTGTTTGTTACTGACTAATGTTAATACTGTTATTCTAGTTTAATTAAATATTATGTATAGAGATGTTGGAAAGAATTCAGGTTCATTTCTGTACCTTGACTTAGTTTATGATTATCTGACATTTATTATACTTATATCATGATTTATCTTAGCCGGCCGATGATGCCTACTGAGTACCTATTGTTTTGGGTTTTATACTATACTTTTGTACCTTTTTGGTGAAGATTCAAGTACTAGTTTTTATTGTTGATCCGAGTTTGTATGGTGTTGATATTTTGGAGATAGAGTGAGCTCTTAAAGTCTGACTCTCCCATTTTATTCTAACTTTATATTCAGTCGTTTGTTTTGAGATAGATGTATTGACTATTTTTAGACATTTGGGTTGTATTATTAACATTAAATGCTTTTGTACTGGCTCTATTAGGTTTTGGGATTGGTAACGTATTTGACTATCTTATCTCTTTAGATTGAATTGAATATGATTTAAGTGTGTTGTTTATTTCCACCTAAGCTAGGCAATTTTCTACTAAATTAACCCAATATGTTTGCTCCGAGTTATTGATCGGCTTACCGATTGGTGGGTTTTAGTAGGTTCCATCATGACTCGTAAATTAGGACATGAAAAGTACCTTTTCTAGATGATGATGGATATGATCCTTCACCGAATATATCATCCAACTACTTTTCCCTGACCTAGAGGCCATGAGGGGTTGTAACAATATCACTGTCATACAACAAGGGGAGAGAAGCTGCCCCTTGCACTCCAGCATTATGTGAAATAATATTAAAAGGGACACTTTCATTCCAACCAATGTCAGTGACACCTCTGATCAATCTTACCCTTATTCCACGTACATCAGGAATAGGACTAGGGAAAGGGGAAGGAGAAGGAGCAATAGTGCTTTCAGTGTGAATCGTATTCTCTTCCTATTGGAACAAGGGTGGGATTGATCAGAGGTGACACTAACATTAATTTTAATGTAAGTATACCTTTTAATATTGTTTCACATAATACTGGAGTACAAGGGCATCTTCTTGCCCCTTGTTCAATTATAGTAATATTGGTAAAACTCCTCACGGCACCTCCCGATCATGGTGAAGTAGTAACTTAATAAACTCGGTGAAGGATCACATTCATCAGCTACTGGAGGAGGTACATCTCAAAATCAAGCATTTGGAATGACTTGTAAACATTTTGGGCATATGATTTGCTCGTTCCTAGATCCATATTTCCTATATATAATACACAAACATATATATATTTACACACACAAACATATATATACAAATATACACACATATATACATATTTATATGTGTATATATGTTTATATATATATATATATTCCTATTTCTGCTTATACTACTATTGTTATTTATTTCTCTATTATTTTCCTTATTTTTCATCTATTAGCCTATTACTTGTATTCCATGCTAGGGATTGGTCTTCCTACGAGTGGGAAAAACTAGGTGCCATCATAACATGAGAAATTAGGTCGTGACAGGTTGTTATTTTCTCATTATATTTGTGATTGTTGAGATATTTGTTGCTTATTATGGGATGTACTAGTATTTAGAAATCTTTATGAAATTTATACATATTATTTTAGAATGCATTGATATTTAGATATTTTTGTAGGATTTATATTTATCATTATGGGAGGTATTAGTATTTGGACATCTTCATGAGATTAGTCTATATAAGGTTGGCAAGTGTAGATTTTTAGGATTTTGGTATATCAATAAGAGCTGGCTAGTGGGAAACCAAATGACCCTTAGCATGTGTGTACAAGGCATTGATGAGTGTGACGAATCCATGAGTGATCTCTTTCGTTGTCTACTTACTTGTGTATTTAGGATAGGTGTAACTTATTATTAATGAGTCGAGGTTTGCTGATATAGTTACTGTTGATAGTCATGGTTGGACTTGGTATTTGTCTATATTAACATGCACTTGACTGAATTTTTTTATGGTGTTTGAAAGAGGCTAAATGGGATACATATGTTAGGGATAAAGGTAGTTGTTAAAATTTATGTGGTAGTACTTGCTTACAAATACTTGCTCATTGTGTTACATTATGTGGGCATTGCTCAAAGTTCTGAATAAATTCTAAGGCATGATTACTTAAGAGTTTAAATAGAGTGGTTACTGAGGGTTAGAAATCATTGTAGTTATTTATGTTTTATTTCATAATTAGGAAGTGTTGAGTTAAATACATAGCAAAAGGTAACAGAATTGATGAAGGGTAGTGCCTTAGTGTTGAATATAGTATGGGAGTTGACTTATGGGTTATTGATATTGAAAAAATGATAAGGGAACTAAAGAATTAATAGTAGCAGATGATGGATTAATAAGATTTATAAATGCATGTTCCTTTTAGATATTTATGTAATGTTTATGTGGACTAATTTGGATCAACCTATGAGATTTTTAGTAACGATGGAGCAGGACGTTGTAGCAATTTACTTCAACGATAATGATTTAAGCCACTATTTTTATCATTCTTTTACATCTTTATTTGATAATACCTATATTATATGTATATGTTTGGGTATGATCCTTGTTATAATATTACATAACATACATTAAATGTACTAATGTTATTCGGCACTGTATTATTTTACAATGCAGATTCATGTATATAGGTTTGTGATCAGGCGTGTCATTAAGTTCATCACCCTCAGCTATTAGTTAGTCTCTCCACTTCCCGAAGGGATATTCTAGAATTGTTTAGCTTATTCTTAGGTACAGATGTATGCTAAGGACTCGTCTTGGTAGATTTTATTTTTCTTCGAGTTAGAGACTTCATAGTCAATTTGGTTGTCAGACTTTTGTTGTCTTCATTTTTTTACTTTTAGGTCATCTTATTATGGGGCTATGTTTTCTTATTGTTATTTAATGAAATCTACGTTCCCATAAATGATGTTTTCTTGTTCTAATTACGACTTCCGCATCATGTATTAGTTAAATACTTATATCCTATACTAGGTGGTTCACTCGAAGCAACAATGACATACGCCATATTTGGGGTTTAGGCTTGGGGTGTGACATGCTGATGTTAATTAATATAAGTAAGAATTCATTAACAGAATCGATAGGTTGAAGATCAGGGAAAGAAATTAAAGATATCTTGTGTGGTTTCCTCATTTATTTTAATCTTGAATTATAGATAAATTGTCTCATTTTGTATGACAAGTTATCCTTGGATTTAATGTAATAGAAATTCTTAGACATTATGTGTAGTAAATCTTACAAAAAATCAAAATATATAAGTATATGTTTATTTCCAAAGAAGTTAATCTTCTTTAAGTATTGATTAATTTTCTTCATCTTTCTCTGGTGGAGGCAAGTTGGGATCAGTGGACTTATCCTCTTGAAATTCATATTTATGACTATTATTTGGGCATAGACTTATAACCTTTGAGTTTCTTCATGTTAGCAGGTTATGCTTATATTTATGTAAATATATTTCAGTACTAGTTCAAGTCCTACATATGCTTTATTTCTATTATTATTGTTATGAGTTATGGTGTGATACTAGCATCGGTTATAATTATGGTTTGGTTACTATTTACGAGCTCTAATAGAGGTTTGGTATCAGTTTACAAATGAGTTTGGTTAGTTATGGGATAACTTTTTTTGAAATTATATGGTTACTATGATTTTTTATTTGAGTTTAACACCTAATTATGAATATCATTGGGATGTTGTGGTGTTAATTGTGGCTATTACTAGATTTTGGCATTGTTTTTTAGTTCTATTGCACATGATTTATGTGGCCTCCTATTATTATCCATTTATTTTTGTTCCAACCCGACATCTGACCTCTCGTTATTATCTATTGATTTTGGTTCAAGGCCGATTCATATCAAGGTATTCATCATGGATTTAAGTATCAAAAAGTTACATGTGATCAGTTCAAATACTAAATATTATTCTTTCTATCTTAGTTTCCTATTGTCTGCACCCATTGACTTATGGGGGCTTGGTAGGGTTAATTTCTTTCTTATGTGCCTTCGGGGCTTATGGGAGCCTAGTTAGGTAGTGCATTTCTCTTATTTCTTAGTTATTTAGTTTCGTTATTATTCTTTCCTAGTTTAGTAGATATTTACATTTCTACCCCTATTACTATTGACTTAGCTTCACTAGCATTATCTTTATGATTCTACTATATTTGAGCTTAGTCAACCGATGATGTCTACGGAGTACACATTGCTTCGGTACTCATACTACACTTCTCCATCTTTTTCCTGATGCAGATCCTAGTAAGTGCTATCAGTGTTGACGCTATTCTCATGCCCAACTATTGTTCTGAAGAAGGTGTGAGCTTTCTAGAGTCTGAGGCTAATCCTCTTCCATCCATATCAGTTATAGTCTTTTAAATTCCATGGTTAGTACATATATGTATAAGTTACATACTATTTAGTACTCATTTTTTGTATGTAGTAGCTCTTATACTGACGTTACCAGGTCTTGAGAGGGATTATTTTTGTTTATTTTGTTCTCTCCCTCTCTTGTATAATATATTTTTGTGTGTGTGTGTATGTGTGTATACATGTACATACTTACATATATATATATATATGTATATATATATATATATATGTATATATATATATGTATATATATATATATGTATATATATTCATTATTCTGCTTATATTACTATTGAAGTTGATTTCTCTTCTATTTTTCTTACGTTTTATCTAGTAGCCCATTACGTGTCGTTCAGAGCTATGGTTACGTTTACCTATTGGTGGGATAAACTAGGTGCCATCATGACCTGAATAATCATGATAAGTTTCTATTTTCTCATTGTAGTTGTGACTGTTTAGATATTTGTTGCTTATTGTAGAATATACTAGTATTTGGACATCTTTACAAAATTTATACTTACTATTGTGGAATGTTTTAGTATTTTGATTTTTTTGCTTAATTTATACTTATTACTATGGGTTGTATTGGTTTTTGGACACCTTCACGCGATTGGTCTATATAAGGTTTTCAAGTAATAGATTCTTAGGATTTTGGTTCATCGACTAGAGCTCGCCCACTGCAGGTCATGGGTTATGGGAAAACATATGACCCTTAACATATGCATAGAAGGCATTGGTGAGTGAGGTGAATCCTTGAGTGAATTGAATTCATTATTATTGCTAATGCTGTTGAATTTGATCCTTGAGTTGTTTGGACTAAAATTATAAGTGACTGGTATATCTCTTTTGTTGTTTACTTACTTGTATATTTGAGTGTGGGACTCTAGGAAAAATTTCAACTATTTTATTTTTGAACCTCCCGTATGCGTAGTGTTGATTTTGACTTGAACCATGATTACGTATGTTAAAAAGGTATTTTGAGATATTTTCAAAAATTTCAGAAGAGGTTAAAAGTTATTTTGGGACCCCAAGGCAGTAATCCTCTGCGATAGTGGAATGCCACAGATGTTAACCTCCGAGATAAGGGCATGACACAGAGGATAACCTCTGAGGTAAGGCTATCCCACGTTCCTAAGTTTATTTTGTCCAATTTTTATTATTTCACTTAGGGTGAGGGGCTTTTTGGTATTTTACCCCTTGCACTACTTTTAAACATAAAATAACCACTTTTCCTTTAGTTTTCAAAGATCAAAACCATTTTTTCCTCTTTAACTCAAAACCCTATAAAGCTCAAGGGTTTACAGAGTATTGAACATTCAATCTTCATACTTTGACTCCTCTTCAAATTCTTTTGTATTTCAGGCATGCTATTTATCCCTAACTTGTAATTTGACATTGTGACATTAAATTATTGAATATTCATGTGATTTGTATTGATGGTTTTGAAATTAGGTTGAGGGCTTTTGGTTATTTCTCACTTGAATCACTTTTCCTATGTCTTAAATGGATTATTTATGCTTTATTTATGGATTTGGGACTAAATTGGTGCATTTCTTTAATAGTTGGACTGGGGGATATGAGTTTCCCTAAATTTATGGAAATTTTGGCTTAATAATGGTACTAACCTCAACTCACTTAGTAAACTCGATTTTGAATAAGGATAATTGGATGGTTTAACTTCTATTTTGAACCCATTGCATTGCATTAAAGGATAAAGGAATAAATATGGTTTTGAATGGACTTGGTGGCCTTGGTTTTGAATCTAAATTGAACTTGGGTGTCCATTTGGGTATATGTATGGACTAGTTTGGCATAATTGAATTAGCTTGCAAGTATATTGTTATGACGATACCATATTGGTAAATGCCTTAATAAATGACTCTTGGGTTAATGGTTGGTTTATGTTCAACTATTTTAATTTAGGCTTAAAAGGTATATATAGCTCACCGTGAAGGTGTAGAGGGGGGATCAACAATGGAATGCACGTTTGTCTACATTAGGGGTCCATGTGACTATGTGCTTGGTGCACATATTATATATATATATATATATATATATATATATATATATATATATATATCAAGGGCTATAGCCTAGGTGTTTTAAGATTTTCTATGGTTTTCCTAGTTCATGCGGCTGATATGCATTGGGGACATTTTAGTAGGGAAAGTTTAACCCATTTTAGGCGCTTTATACAGCTAAAATGCATAGGGGCCCTAATGGTGGCACTTTAGGTATTAGAATTGGCCAGAATCATTTCTATGCTCATGATACTCATCTGGAATCTGAGGCATCCCTTGATGTTGTCACTGGTATGTTAAAACTCTTCGCTCGTGATGATTATTGTTTGTTTGATCTGAGTTCTACCCTATCTTATGTGACTTCTTATATGGCTATACACTATGTTTTTCGTCCTAGAAATATTTTTGACCTCTTTTTTGTGCCTACTCTTGTGGATGAGTCTATTATTGATAGAAGAAGCTATAGGGGTTGTGTCGTGTCTATCTTTCAATGGGAGATATTGGTTAATTTGATAAAACTTTATATGGTGGATTTTGATGCAATCTTGGGGATGGGTTGGCTTTTTTGGTGCTTGTTTCTTTGGATTGTAGGACCCAAAAGGTCAGTTTCCATTTTCCTAATAAAACTGGTGATTGATTGGAAGGGGAGTTCCTTAGTGTCCAAAGGGAGGTTTACTTTTTATCTTAGGGCTCAGAAAATATTTCCAAAGGGTGCCTATACCATCTAGTGCAGGTTAAAGATTCTAACTCTAAAAGTCCTTCTTTGCAATCTATCCCTGTGGTTAATGGGTTTGCTAAAGTTTTTCCCAGTGGTCTTTCTAAAATTTCTCCCGATAAAGAGATGACTTTGGGATTGATCATCTACTGGATACCCCTCTCATTTCCATTCCTCCTTATATGATAGCTCTGGCTAAATTAAAGGATCTTAAGAAGAAGTTGTAGGATCTTTTTTAAAAGGATTTTATTCTCCCTAGTGTTTCTCCATAGGGTGCTCATGTGCTTTTTGCGCGAAAGAACGATGGGTTTCTTCGGATGTGTATAGACTAACGTCAGTTGAATAAGTTTATAGTAAAGAATAAGTATCCTCTTCATAGGATTGATGACCAATTGGATCATCTCTAGGGTGATAGGTGTCTCTTTAATATTGATCTTCATTTGGGCTACCATTATTTAAAAATTAGGGAGGTTGATATTCCCATGACAGCTTTAGAAACTCGGTACAGCCATTATGAGTTTTTGGTTATGTCATTTAGGTTGACTAATGCTCTGGCTTCTTTAATGGATCTTATGAATCAGGTGTTCATGCTATTTTTAGATTTGTTTGTTATAGTTTTCATTGATGACGTTTTTGTGTACTCTAATAGTGAGGAGGATCATGCCAATCACCTCCGAATTATGTTGCAGAACCTTAAAGACCAGAGGTTATATGAAATTTGCTAAGTGCAAAATTTGGCTTAGTGTTGTGACCTTTCTTGGGCAGGTTATATCTAGTGTGAGGATCAGGGTAGAACCACTGAAAGTTGAGGTGGTCCACGACTCCAACCGATATTCGAATCTTTTTGGGATTGGCGAGTATTATAGGAGGTTTATGGAGAGTTTCTCATCGATTGTTGCTCTGCTAACTAAGTTAACTCCGAAAAATGTTAAGTTTTTATGGTCTGATGCTTGTGATGGTATTGAGAAGTTGAAGGATAGGTTGACTTCTGCTCCAATTTTGGCCCTGCTCAAAGGTACTGATTGTTTTGGTGTGTATTAGGATGTGTCCTGTATGGGATTAGGTTATCTTTTGATGCAGTATGGTAAGGTTGTAGACTATGCTTCCAAGCGACCTAAGGTTCATGAGAGGAATTACTCGACTCATAATCTAAAGTTTGCGGTTTTGGTCTTTGTACCAAATATATGGCGCCATTATTTGTATGGAGTGCATATGGATATTTATTTAGACTATAAGAGCTTGTAGTATGAATTTACTCTGAAGGAATTGAATCTTAGGAAAAGGCGGCTGCTCAAGTTACTTAAGGACTATGACATGAGCCTTCACTATCATCAACGTAAAGCTAATGTTATTGTTGGTGGTCTTAGTAGGTTGTCTATGGGGACGTTATCTTATGTTGAGAAGGAGACATGAGGGTTGGCGAAGGATATTCATAGGTTGGCTAATTTGGTAGTTCATCTTTTGGACTTGGAGAATGGAGAAGTGGTTGTTCAGGAAGTGTTAAAATTATTTCTTGGTGCTGAGGTAAAGGAGAAGTAATCTTTAGATCCCAAACTTATGCAAATTAAGGATTATGTCGGCCAGCAAAGGGTTATGACTTTTTAGATTAGGGAAGATGGCATCTTGACGTATTAAAGAAGGTTGTATGTTCCTTGTGTTGATTTACTACGAGAATGGATCTTTACTGAGGCATATGAGTCTAGATATATAGTTCATCCAGTTTTGACTAAGATGTATCATGACTTGAAGAAAATCTGTTGGTGGAATAATATGAAGAGAGATGTGGATAACTTTGTGGCTAAGTGCATATCTTATCAGTAAGTCAAGGTTGAGAATTTAAGGCTTGTTGGCATGTCTCAAGAGATAGAATTACCCATGTGAAAGTGGGAAATGATTAATATGGATTTTATTAAGGGTCTTATGCGATCTCACAATTAGTATAATTCTATATGGTTCATTATTGGTAGAATAACTAAGTATGCTCATTTTTTTCCTGTGAGGACTAACTATTTGAGAGAGGATTATGCTAAGTTTTTCATTCAAGAGATAATTAAGTTGCATGGGCTCCTGTGCCCATCATTTAAAACCAAGGTAAATAGTTTTCATCTCAATTCTAGTATGCATTTCAGAAGGGTTTTGGGTACACAAGTAAAACTTTTCACCGCTTTCCACCCTCAAATGGATGGACAAGGGAAAGTACTATTCAAACTATGGAGGATATGCTAAAGGCTTGTATGATTGATTTTAAAGGTAGTTAGGTTGATCACTTTCCTCTTATTGAGTTCACGTACAAAACAATTATCATTATAGACTCCAAATGGCTCGTTTTGAGGCTCTTTATGGTAAGAGGTATAGGTCTCTTATTAATTGGTTTGAGGTAGGTGAGACTAGATTTTTTGTCCCTGACTTGGATCGCTAAGCCATAGAGAAGGTAAAATTGATTAGATAAAGGCTTCAAACTCCTCAAAGTTACCAAAAGTCTTATACGGATGTGAGGTATAAGGAGTGTGAGTTTTAAGTAAGTGATTAGGTCTTCTTGAAGGTTTCTCCTATGAAAATTATCATGAGTATGGGAAGAAGGAGAGGGTTAGTCCCCATAACATTGGTCTATATCGTATTTTGAGGAGAATTGGGAATATTTGTAAGACCCCGTAAGATCCTAGCTTATTTCAGCTTACCGTTGCATGTTAAAGAGGTCCAAGACTTAGAAAATTTCACTAAGTCTTTAGACTTAGTCATTTCCAAAGCCCTTTACACTTAGATTATTCTATTTTTGTCCTTCCCAACCTCGGGACATTAATTTCTAAGTTGTTTGAAGATCTGGGTTGTCGATAGTTCATTTTGGGTGAGTTTTAGAATTTTTGGATGACGTGTGAGACCTGTTTGGATGATCGAAATAGCGAGGCTCCACGATATGGTCGTGGTGCATCAAATATCACTTTAGTGGGGAGCAATGCGGCCCGTCGTTTATTATGTTGAATGAGCAACACAGTTCACCGAATTTTGCACCGGGCAGTCTAGTTCAGTTTAATGAGTTTGGGTCCATAGGAGGGGGGTTAATTGAGTCATTTCTCTTACCCTATCCTAGCCATAACATGGGATTTAGGGTCCCATAAGGCAAAATTGATCCTTCTATCAAAAAATTCTATCAAAAGAAAGCAATCCTCTCTCAAGAACAAACCCTAGCCTCTTCAAAAATTCAAGCTCAAACTTCATGAAATCACCAAGAACTTTCATGAATTCTTCAATTAAGGTATGTGTAGTGTTTATCCATGGGCTTTTTTCACCCATGGAGTCCAATAATCCATTTTCAAGTTTAAAGTTGTGATTTTTACATGTTTCTATGAATTATCTACATGAAGCTATTATGAAATTTGATTTCAAATCATGTTTGTCACGTGTTTTCATTGGAATTTTTCTGTGACACATTTGAATGGTGATTTTTGCATGTTGTATCCTTAAATCATGATTTTAGTATTGTAACTATGTTAGTAGCATATGTTTTAACTATCCCCATACTCAAGTCTATGAATTCCAAGTGTTTAATGAAATACCAAAGAGAATGATTTCCCCATTGTGGTTTTGAAGCTTTTACATGCCTTTAGTGTTATTTTCATTTAGTGCTGGGAGTTAAGGATACCCGAAACTTAGATTTTTACTTAGTTTTTCAGAATCTTCCCGATGGTTTCAGATAAACCATGAGTCTTGTCATTCAGTTAGTATCATTTCTCAGTTGTTAGCTGAGATAAGCTCAGTTAGTTCAGAAATCAGTGTCTTTAAGTTGGGAGTAGGATTTAGCACCGAGCAAATGCAGGATGGAGGTTTCCCCATCAGTTAGGGAAAGTTGTTAGTAGTAGTTCCTATATTCCAAAATCACGTAGCCAGCGTAAGTTATGCGGAGTCAATCGTCAATTTAGGGTTGACTACCTCCCAGGGGTCACCCATTAGTTTAGGCTTGACTCCACCTAGGGATCACCCGTTACTTTAGGCTTGATACCCTGGTTCTTCATTAGCTTAGTGGATCCATATAACCATTGTTAGTACCTATGGAACGGTACTGACACCCTTCCAATAACAGTCATAGGTTGGACCCCAATCAACTTAGAATGGGGCATATCGGTTAGATGATACCTCCCACAGTCTCAGTTCAGTATTCAGTATAGAGTTCAGTTTCAGGATACTTGACCATAACATATAGTTATTAGTTACTCAGTTATCACTGTTATCTATAGTTCAGTTTATAGACCATATCTGAATATGTTTTATGCATTGTCATGCATTCTCAGATTTTACAGTTTTCATCCATTTATACTCAATTGTTGATGTTGGGTGTATTTATGTACTATAGTATCATTATTCTAGCTTCTTTAGCCTTGTTTTAAGAGAAATCCGTGTGTGTAACATGTTAATATTGATATAAATAAGAATTTGAGTGCCCAAAGATGTGATTACAATGTTCCAAGTGTTTTCCAAACAAGTTTGTATTTAATTGGGTCATTTAGAGTTCAATAGAGAAAACTAGTTTTACTAGTTTGAGCTAGTTGTGTGTCTAGTTGGTTTCATTTGATTCTAATGTTTTTAATATGTTCCAAATGGTTTTAATGTGTAATTATGAGTGGTATAACTTTTTTGTAAGGTACAAAGTTTAATTTGAATAAGTCAAGAGTCGAATCATAAAGTTGAAGGTCATTGTGAATTAGCCTAGTTTTATCTTGTGTTTTGATTTATCATTGAGAATATTGTGTTGTTTTGATCTCTGGTATATGGTGTGTGATTATGTAGGAGACTTTGTATGCTGAATACAGTGATATATTGATGATATAAAGACTGAAAATTCATGGGAAAATGCACTACGATAAAAGGGATGAAAGATGGACGAAAGACTTCACCAAAATTTTGGACGTAATATCCAGTGTGTGCGTGCGATGAGCATGCATCGCATGCTATATTTCAGTGCTCCTGTGCCTTAGAAAAATTATAAAATGCAAATTCTAGTGGAGGTGTGCGATATGAATGCAACACACGCTCCATTTTGGGGCACTACTGTGTGCGTCGCATGCAGTATTTCAGCATTCCAATCTTTACCGACACGGAGTCCTATATTAAATATAAGAAAATATATTTTCCTATTAGGGAATCTGGTGGGAATCTCTAGAAATGCATTCAACTTCTTAAATCCAAGAAGGTTTAGTACTATTAATATAATATATATAAAACACAGGGGTCAATTCGGTGAACACCTGGATAGACTTGGGCAATTCTTTGGATTATTATTGGACACCTGGACATGATTGTGGACGAATTTGGAGGCTACACACTTTTAGGTTTTATTTTTATTTTTTTTATTTAGATTTTAATTTTTCATAACATGTATTCAATTATTTGGATCGTGATTATGAATATTATCGGCTAAACACCCTCTTTCCGGGTTAAAGCCAAGAACATGAGTACTATCGTTTTGGATTAAATTCATAAAATTTTATCATACTTAGTTTTTTGTTAATTCTTTTTTTAATTATTTTATGGATTGATCACCCGTAAAATACATATATTGTTGACCTTTTAATCTCGGAAATTATAATAGGGAGATAGAATATGGGAATAAAGAAAGTAGGGTTTGTATTCTTTTACAAAATAAGGAATTCAAATTAGTGTCTAGGACAGGGATGTACTTAGATGCCTTACTTGATTCTAATGTAGGATGATAGCTTTAATTCACTTAATTGGATTATTACATCTCCGCTCAATGATGCAGTTCTAATTTCCATAGTAGGTAAATGATTAGAGTTTGGGAAACCATGATCATGCAATTAACCCTACGAATCAACAACCAAGATAAGCAAATTAGCGAATAAAGTTCAATAAAATAGTATAACTGTTCAATGTGCTTTAACCCTGGGTTTTCTTCTATTGATTGTCTCAAGTACTTTAATTTACACATTATTTTACTTTTCTTTCGTCTATAAATTACAAAACTTTTTTTAGTCGTTCTTTCATCAATAAATATAAACTGGGAACTGAAATTAAATAGTTGTTCCATCAACTCCCTGTGGGATTGATAACTCGGCTTTCTTAAAGGCCACTTTACTACTTGATAAGACTATCTGCACTTGCGTGTGCGATTGGACTCTGCCAAGTTTTTGGCACCATTGTTGGGGACTTTCAATTGGTAATTGTTTGTATTGTAGTTTTACTTCTTAGATTTATTTGGTGTTTTTACGCTTGGTCTTGGTTTTGTCATTACAGGAAATAGGTTGTAGGATAATAACCTATCAAGGGATACGGATTTGGTTGAACCAATTTCAGAACCTGAACAATTGTTCCATCAACGTAGGAGAGATGCAATCCTTCTTCCCCTAATTTCTTGAATCCAAGAAGGCCAAGAAACTACTGTTCCTCTGGCTGAGCAGTAAGCAGCCTGTAGGACAATTAGGGAAGTAGCAGTCTCACTTCCAACGAACATGACTTTCCCAATTCAAAGACCAGTAGCTGGGGGGAATTTCGAATTAAAACACAATATGGTACAGTTTCTTATTAGTAGTGGACAGTTTGCAGGGCTTTCTCACGAGGATCCATAAGTCTACTTGCAGAATTTCATTGAGCCTACAAACACATTCATTCTAACTGGGGTGAATACAGATTATGTTAGGCTGACATTTTTACCTATTCTCTATTGGGGGAAGCTAAAGGTTATTGAATGCGGAGCCGACCAATTCAATCACTTCAAGGGATGATTTAGCCAGAAAATTCCTCATCAGATTTTTCCCTTCTAGCAACACTGCAAGACTTCGCAGTGAGATAGTGATATTCAAGTAAAGGCCAGATGAGAATCTCTATCATGCTTGGGAATACTTCAAGTCTCTGCTTTGGGATTTTCCACATTACCAATGGTCCAATGAGGTACTTGCTCATACTTTTGTAGAAGCTCTTGATCACAATATCAAGATTTTGTTAGATTCAACCGCAGGTGGTTAAGAACTGAAATTGACTTATGATGAGCTATACACATTAATGAACCGCATAGCACAAGGAAATCCAGAGTGGCATTCAGATTCTAGAAGTACCACAAAAAGAATTGCAGGTGTATTAGAGGTGGACCAATTCACAGCCTTATCAACATAGGTTTCTGCATTGAAAAATTTGATAAACACTCAGTTCAGCAGCATAAATTTGGGAGTTGCACAACCTGCAACCACAGTCAGTGCCATCTAACAAGCTGCAAGTTGGTGTGAGGTCTATAGAAATAATGGTCATTCAACGGCCATTTGCACTTCAAATTCTGAATTTGTAATATATGTAGGCAATGCTAAAAGGACAAATTATGGTAATGCCTACAATATGAAGTGGCAGACTCAGCCACTAAATCATCCATATAACACCCCACAGCCAGAGGCCCAATCAAATTAGTCAACGAGCAACATGGAAGAGATGTTGAAACAACTCTTAGATGGTCAAGCATAAATGGCTATGGAAATGAAAAGTAAATAGACAAAATTATAGAATAAGAAATTGGTCCAAAGAAGTTTAGAGTCACAGTTGGGGCAATTATCATAAACAATGAATACTAGACCACAAGGTGGTTTGCTAGCAGATATAGAAAATCCAAAGTAGGTTGTGGCAATCACCTTGAGAAGTGGTAAAGAGCTTCAAGGAGAAACTTTTAAGACAAAAAAGGAGGTAAATGATGATGTGGTGACCCGATAGGTTAATAATAGAGTTGCTAAAAAATCAAGAAAGTCTCAGTACTTGAAATAAAAAGTTATTGTAGAAAAAGTGAAAAAAATATTGCCTCTACCCTTTCCATAGAAGTATATCAAAGCGAAAGAGGATGTTTTTTTTCAAAAATTTCTTTGATACATTCAGAGAGCTTCACATTAACTTACCTTTTCTAGATGTTTTACAGAGTAAGCCCAAGTATGCAAAGCACCTAGGGGATGTGGTGGCTAATAAGGTGAAATTACCGGATGTGGGAGATATAACACTCACTGAACAGTGTAGTGCTGTGATGACACAGAAAATCCCTAAGAAATTTAGAGATAAAGAGAGGTTCACTATCCCTATTCATAGTGGGGGCAAAGCGGTCCATGCACTGAGTGACTTAGGGGCAAGCATAAATTTGATGCCCCCATCACTTTTTAAAAAATTAGGCTTGGGAAAGCCTAAATTAGCCATTGTGTTGTTGTAGATGGTAGATGGGTCATTCACATATTCTGAAGGAATAATTGAGGATTTCCTCATAAAGGTTAGTAAATTTATTATACATGTTGACTTTATTGTTCTTGATTTTAAGACAAGCGAACAGGTACCAATTATCTTAGGGCATCCATTCTTAGCAACTAGAGAAGCTTTGATAGATGTTAAAGAAGGCACGCTCAAAATAAGGGTATATGATGAAGAGATAGTAGTTGATGTTTACAAAGCAACCATTTTAAATTCCCAATATAAAGATTTGTGTATGATCAATGTTATTGAAAGGGAAAAGTGTGGGTGGTTAATCCACCAAAGATCTCTTTGGATTACCTAATTGAGCGACCTAAGATGAACCCACTACTTCCCAACATGATAAAGGTTGAATTTGAAAAAGATGTTAACCTTGAGAGTGTAAACTCATGAGGTCAAAAATGATTGAGAAAATAGCTCCCAAAGGGGAGTAAAGGGGTGAAGGAATATGGTTGATTTGAGTTGGGTCGTGCCGTGACACTAAATCAGGAGCTTCTTAGAAGGCAACCCAAGTTAAGTAGGTATGTTTAATTTTCAGTTTTGTAGTTTTTACTTCATGTAGTTGTTGTTTTTAGTTGAGTCACAAGTTAATGGAAAGTCTGAATACCGGGAAACTGAGCAAAGGAGTGTGACAAAGATTGAGTATAGGGTCCTACAGACCTCTTGATACAAAATAATGCTACTAGCTAGGCCTAAAGGCTTCAGTGAGTATTTCTATCTATTACTTTTCAGCTCACTTTGGGGAAAAGTAGATTTTTAAGTGTGGGGTAGGAAAATTCTCAATTTTTGGCTAAATTTAATTTTTCTTGTGTGTAAGATATTTGAGTTGGTACTATTTTTTATTACATGGTGCAAGTGGGATCGTTTGTGAAAGCATGTTGATTGAGTGAATTGCTACTTTTGAGACTCTTAGGCTCACATATGTGACTCTTATACTTGTTGGCTTAAATTTGAATTTGTTCTATTATTTGGTTAAGAGTCTATGATGATCCAATTGAGTTGAGCATGTGCTATGTGTGTGTGATAGTTTATTTATATTCCTTGTTACATGTGAGGTCTAGAACTTGCTCCGTGTGTGTGTGAAGCAAAACAAAGAATGTGAGTTTAGGAGATAATACATGCATTTCATTAATAGCCTTGTTTTATACCTTTTATTTGTCCTACCATTGTGAATTGTCCTAGTTAACCCCCAATAAGCCTTATAGTTTTCTTATTTAGCCTCATAAGTAGACTATACCTTTTTTGATTGACCGTAATTTGATTCAAAAAAGCTCCTAAGTGTTTTAGTAAAAAATTAATTGAGTAAGGAGTTTGAGAAATAAGAGGAAAAAAGGTGAATTTGATGCTACAAGGTAATAGTTATTGGTGTTGATAATTGATGTTTAGTTTATAGGTGTGATATAATTATGTTAAAAAAATTGCCATGATTGTGAAAAAAAAGAGAAAAAAAATTGATTCATGTGGTAGTAAACTATGCGTTCACCAAGTGTTTTGTGAAAATGTGTAAAAGATATGGGGCAAAAATAAAATATATGGGGGGATGAAAAAGTGTAATTTAGTTGTATAATGTAGTGTATTAAATCACTTAGAGAGGTTAGTCACTATTCCTAAATAGTTCCAACCCGTCCCTTAGCCTACATTACAACCCGAAATAGTCCTAATTGATCCTAAATTTTACATTCTGATATTAGTGGAGCATAACACTAAGGGAAAGCCTATGGTTCATTTTGTGTAACTTATGAATCCATTGTAAGAGTGAGTGTAATTTAATTCTTATACCTATCATGTTGTAAATTGCATTTATTTGAGTGATTATGGGTAACTCTCTTATTGTGAGGGGAACATATTTGTTGAATATGGGTGATTTGTATGATGTCCTTTATTGAGCGATAAGCATGAGTTTTCCAACTAGGTGAATCAATTCTTAAGGCTAGGATGTTTTGGAGTAGTGTTCATGAGCTTTTAATTATGTATATAACATTCTTAGTGTAGAAACTTCCATTCCATGTAGTCATTGTAGTACTAGCCTGAGTGTCTTCCATGTACTAGCAGGGTAGATTCTCCTTAATTTATGATTCTTGAAGTTAAGATTTGTTGAAGGACAAACAAGGTTTTAAGTGTGGGGTGGTGATGTTGGGTGCATTTATGCACTCTAGCGCATTATTCTAGATTCTTTAGCCTTGTTTTGAGAGTAATTCGTGTACTTAACGTGTTAATATGGATATAAATAAGCATTTGAGTGTCCAATTATGTGATTACAATGTTCCAAGTGTTTTCCAAACAAGTTTGTATTTAATTGAGTCATTTAGAGTTCAATAGAGAAAACTAGTTTTACTAGCTTGAGCTAGTTGTGTGTCTAGTTGGTTTCTTTTGATTCTAATGTGTTTAATTTGTTCCAAATGGTTTTAATGTGTAATTATGAGTGTAATAACTTATTTGTAAGGTACAAGGTTTAATTTGAATAAGTCAAGAGTCAAAACATAAAGTTGAAGATCATTTTGAATTAGCTTGGTCTTAGCTTATGTTTTGATTTATCGTTGAGGATATTGTGTTGTTTTTATCTCTAATATGTGGTGTGTGATGATGTAGGAGTATTTGTGAGCATAATACAGTGATATATTGATGATATAAATTCTAAAAATTCATGAAAAAATACACCATGATAAAAGGGATGAAAGATGGGACGAAAGACTTAACAAAAATTTTGGACGTAATATCCAGTGTGTGTGCGTGATGAGCGTGTGTCGTATGAAATATTTTATTTCTCCCATGCCTTAAAAATTTGTAAAATACAAATTCCAGTGGTGTGTGACACACCCTCCATTTTGGGGCACTACTACGTACGTCGCATGCAGTATTTTACCGTTCCAATCTTTACCGATGCGGAGTCCTACATTGAATATAGTAAAATATATTTTCCTATTAGGGAATATGGTGGTAATCTCTGAAAATCCGTGCAACTTCTTAAATCCAAATGGGTTTAGGACTATTAATATAATATATATACAACATAGGGGTTAATTCGGTAAACACCTGGACAAACTTGGACAATTCTTGGGATTATTATTGGACACCTGGAAACAGTTGTGGACGAATTTGGAGGATGCTCACTTTTAGGTTTTGTTATTATTATTTTTATTTAGATTTTAATTATGCATAACATGTATTCAATTCTTTCGATCGTGATTATGAATATTATCGGCTAAACACCCTATTTTTGGGGTTAAAGCAAAGAATATGAGTATATTGTTTTGGATTAAATTAGTTAAATTTTGCTTATCATATTTGGTTAATTATTTATTCTTGTTTAAATTATTTTATGGATTGATCACCCGTAATATATATATATATATATATGTTCAATCTTTTAATCTAGGAAGAGAGAATAGGGAGATAGAATATGGGAATAAACAAATAGGGTTTGTGATCTTTTATAAAGTAAGGAATTCAAATTAGTGTCTAGGACAGGGGTGTACTTAGATCCCTTACTTGATTCAAACGTAGGATGATAGCTTTAATCTATTTAATTGGATTATTACATCCCCGCTCAATGATCTAGTTGTAATTTCCTTATTAGGTAAAATATTAGAGGTTGGAAAACCATGATCATGCAATTAACTTTACTAATCAACAACCAAGATAAACTAATTAGCTGATGAAGTTCAATAACATAATATGGTTTTTAAAGTGCTTTAACCCTGGGTTTTCTTCTATTGATTGTCTCAAGTACTTTAATTTACACATTGATTTACTTTTCTTTAGTCTATAAATACGCAATCTTTTTTTTTGGTCAGTCTTTCATCAAGTAAATATATACTGTGAACTGAAAATAAATATTTGTTAAATCAAATCCCTGTGGGGTCGATAACTCAGCTTTCTTGAAGGCCACTTTACTACTTGATAAGACCACGTACACTTGTGTGTGCACTTAGGTGCTGTCAGCTATCTCATGTTATTTAGTCAGTTATTATTATCTCATGCATGTAAACTGTGCATTTTATACTAACCTCATCTTGCATACCAGTACATTCAATTTACTAATCGTGTACATTTTCTTTGCGCTATGATGTCTTATATCATAGATTTGGATGCTCAGTTCCCTAACCGTGCTTAGCCAGATCCGTCTATCAGTAGTCGTGGTGAGTCACCATATATCGAGGACCATTTATACTTATTTTAGTACATCAGTATTAAGATTTAGTTGTTATATGGAGTTATTTGGGGCCTGTCCCATCAACTCTTTGTTTTTCAGTCAGTCTTAGAGGCTTTCAAACATCTCAGATAGTCAGATAGATTATCAGTTTCCCAACAATTGTTTTCATACTTATGTTTCAAAAATGTTTCTTAGTATTTAAAACCTTATGGCATTTTTCAGTTAAATTTCTGCACATGTTCTTTTGTTATAAATTTCATTCAATGCTTACTACTGGTACCGGCTCATGGGTTAGCTTGGGGTCACTTGTGACCATAAGCACCGTATGGCATCAAAGATTTATTTTTGGCGCGTTAAAAACTTGGTATCAGATCTGAGGGTTTAAAGAGTCCGAGGGAGTTTGAAAAGCCACATTAAATAGAGTCTTGGGCATAGGTGTAAAGCTCACCACCCTTATGGGGAAAAGGCTACCAGACATTTTAAGAAAAGTTTCCCTTTTTTCTCTATTCATGTTGTACGAGTAAGAATAATCTCAATTTAATATCTCTTTCTAATCCATCCTTTATTTCGCTACAAAAAATGCCTCCTAGAAAGAATAACAGAAGAAGAAATGTGAATCAGCCCGTACCTCTAACTATTTAGGAAGATCCCCTGAACGAGCATATCTCTTATGCCGAGTTCAAAGCTACATTCACTACATTAGCTCACTTAATAGAAGATCAAAATAATTAGCAAGCTACTACCCTAGACAATCCAGTGGCTAATACTGCCACAAATAGGATTTGGGACTTCACCAAATGAACCTTTCTTTGTTTTGGGGATCCAACTCTGATGAGAGTCTACAGGATTTTTTTGACATGGTTCAGAAGGTGACTAACATTACGGGTGTCACATCTAGTGATAGTGCATATTTAGCTACTTACTGGTTATAGGATGTAGCTCACACCTGTATAAGCAGTGGAAGGCGGATAGAGGGGTAGATGTAAGGCCAGTAAAATGGGAGGAGTCTGCCATAGCCCTTTTAGATAGAATCTTTCCTTTAGATTTGAGGGAAGATAAGGTGTTGGAGTTTATTAATTTAAAGCAGGGCAATATGAGTATTAAAGAGTATTGACTTAAGTTTACTTAGTTGGTAAGGTATGCTCCTCGTATGGTGTCTGATAACCGATCTAGAATGAGTAAGTTCATGTCTGGCATATCTGATAGAATGTTCAAGGAGTGTAGGACTGCAATATTGATTAAGGATATGGACATATCTAGGCTTATATTCTATGCTCAATAGATCAAGGAGTAGAAGTTTAAGGAGAGGGAGGGATAATAAGAGAGCCAGAATAGGTAGCTTCACTTTTGCTCAGCCTAAGTTAGAGGGTGGTAACCTTTCACAGTTCTAACAGAAGTTTTCAGCCCCAGCTCTATCTTCAGCTAGTGCGCCAGTACCATAGTTTATAAATGAGTATTAGGATAGGGCACCAGGCTCTAAGCTCCAGGGTAGTGTGAACAGTGGTCACACTAATCCTCTTTGCCAGAAATATGGTAGGAATAATCAAGGTTTGTGTAGACCTGTTTGTGATGTATGATTTAGATATGGCAAGCCAGGTCATAGGTTTAAGGAATGTCAATTAGTTGCTCAGAGGGAAAGTGATTCACGCTAATAGGATCTGTCCAACAAGTCACCATCTTTGATAGGTCACCTGACTCAGTAGGGAGCTACTTCTAATGCCACCAGTCGATAACATCAGAATAGGTTGTATGCACTTCAGCCCTAATAGGATCAAAAAAGTTTTTCTGATATGGTTACTGGTATGTTACAGGTCTTTCACCTCCATGTTTATGCTTTGTTAAACCCCGGAGCTTTGCTTTCTTTTTAACCCCTTATATAGAAGTTAATTTTTGTGTTAGACCTAAATCTTTAGCTGAACCATTCTCAGTGTCTACACTAATAGGTGTCTCAATTATAGCCATGTAGTCATACAGGAACTGTCCGATCACAATATTCTAAAAAGTTGATGACTAATTTTTATTTCATTCTCGACATGGATTGGCTCCACTCATGCTATGCTTCAGTTGACTGTTGAAATAAAGTCATTTAGTATTAGTTTCCCAATGAACTAGTTATTGAATGGAAGGGTAGTACCTCAGTCCTTAGGGGTCAAATTATTTCATACCTAAAGGCAAGAAAAATAATTTCTAAGGGGTGTATTTACCACCTTATTTGAGTCAAGGACTTTGATTCACCGGCTACCAGTCTCGAGTCAGTTTCAGTTGTGAGGGAGTTTCCAGATATATTCCCTAAAATATTCTCAGAGTTTCTCTCAAAAGGAAAATTGACTTTGAAATAGACCTTCTTTAATATACCTATCCTATCTCTATTCTTCCCTACAGAATAGCTCCAACTGAGCTTAGAGATTTAAATGAACAATTAAAAGATCTCTCAGATAAGGGACTTATCAGATGCGGTGTTTCTCTATCAGGTGCTCCTCTTTTTTTCGTGCAAAAGAAAGATGGTTCTCTTAGAATGTGTATCAATTACAGTAAGTTAAACAAAGTCACCATCATGAATAAGTATTAGTTTCCTAGAATTGATCACTTATTCACCCAACTTCAGGGTGCCAATTAATTCTCTAAGATAGATCTCAGATCTGGCTATCATCAGCTCAGAGTCAAAATATGATATTTTAAAATAGCTTTTAGGACCCGGTATGGTCACTTAGAATTTCTAGTTATATCTTTTGGTCTAATGAATGTCGCAGCTTCTTTCATGGACTTGATGAACAGAGTATTCAGGCAGTACTTGGACATGTTTGTCATAGTCTTCATTAATGATATTCTTGTATACTCCCATAGTGAAAATGATCATGTAGACCATCTTAGAATTGTATTGCATACTCTTAGATCCCATTAGTTATTTGTCAAATTTAGTATGTGCATGTTTTGGCTAAGATCAATATCTTTCCTTGGCCATATTATTTCCAGCGATGGCATTAGAGTTGATCCTCAAAAGATCGAAGCAGTAAGAAACTGGCCCAGACCCATTTCATCATTAGATATTAGGAGTTTCTTAGGTTTGGCTTTCTATTACCGATGGTTTGATGAAGATTTATCATCTATTGCTTCGTCCATGTCCAAATTGAATCATAAGAAAGTCAAGTTTTAGTGGTCATATTCTTATGAGAAGAGTTTTCAGTAGTTAAAAACTCGACTCACCTTAGCCTTGGTTTTGACCTTTCAAAATAGTTTAGAGGGGTTTGTTTTTTACTGTGATTCTTCAAAAGTTGGTTTGAGTTATGTGTTAATATAAAGATGTAAGTTCATGGCCTACGCCTCTCGACAGCTAAAACCCTATGCAAAGAATTACCCTACCCATGATCTTGAGTTGGCAGTTGTTGTTTATGCCTTAAAATTTTTGAGGCATTATTTGTATAGGGTTCATGTTGATTCGTTCATGGATCAAAAAAGTTTTTAGTATTTATTGTCATAGAAATATTTAAATATTCATCAGAGAAAGTGGTTAGAGTTATTGAAAGATTATGATATAAGTGTGTTGTATCATCCGGGCAAAGACAATATAGTGGTGATGCCCTTAGTAGATTTCCTATGCGTAAAGTTGCCTATGTTGAGGATGATAATAAAAGGTTAGTCAGGGAGGTTTACCAACTTGCTAAATTAGGTGTGCGGTTGGTTAATTCAGCTGAGGGTAGTATATGGGTTCAAAATAGTTCGAAATCTTCTTTGGCTACCAAAGTGAAAAAAAGGCAAGATAAGGATTATAGTTTGGATACGTTAAAGGAGTCAGTCAGAGATCAAAAAGTAGAGGTTTTCTCCAAAGGGGGAGATAGTGTGTTGCGATTTCAGGGTAGGCTACGTGTGCCATGTGTCGATGGGTTGAGATAGAGAATCCTTACAAAAGCGCATGGTGTGCGTTATTCTATTCATCCAAGAGCCACAGAGATGTACCATAATTTGCAAGAGATCTATTGGTGGAGTGGTATGTAGAGAGATATTGTAGATTTTCTTGCCAAATTATCTAATTTTCAGTAGTTTAAGGTTGAGCACGAAGAGCCTAGTGGCACTATGCACGAGTTTAGCATCCCCACTTGGAAGTGGAATGAGGTGAACATGGATTTTTTAATAGGATTTCCCTGTTCGCATCGTCAACATAACATGATTTGCATTATTGTACACAGAATGACAAAATCAGCTCATTTCTTGCCAGTCCATACTTCTCATTCAATCGAGCACTATGCCAAGCTTTATCTTAGAGAGTTGGTTAGGTTGCACAGAGTCCCAATGTCTATCATCTCAAATAGAGGTACCCAGTTTACCTCTCACTTTTGGAGAGCTTTCCAGAAGGGTCTTGGTACTCAAGTTCATCTTAGTTTAGCCTTTCATCCTCGGACAGATGGCCTAGAAGAGAGGACCATTCAGACCTTAGAGGGCATGTTGAGAGCGTGTATTATCTACTTTAAGGGTAGTTAAGATGATCACTTGCCTTTGACCGAGTTTGCCTATAATAATAGTTATTATTCAAATGTTTAGATGGCTCTATTTGAGGCTCTCAATTAGAGGATATGTAGATATCTCATTGGTTGGTTCAAAGTAGGTAAAACTACATTGATAGGGAATAATTTAGTGTTTGATACATTAGAGAAAATTTAGTCGATTATGGAGAGGCTTAAAAGAGCTCAAAACGATTAGAAATCCTATACAGATGTGAGGAGAAGAGATTTTGAGTTTGAGGTTGGCGACTTAGTCTGCTTTATAATCTCTCCCATGAAGGGAGTGAAGAGGTTTGGAAAGAAGGGGAAGCTGAGTCCCTAATATGTTGGTCCTTACCGGATCTTGAGTCGTTATGAGAATATAGCATATGAGCTTGAGTTAACCGCAGATTTGAAAATCATTCACCCAGTATTCCATGCTTCTTTATTAAAGAAGTATATTGGTGATCCAGCTATAGTTTTTCTTTTAGAAAGTACAGATTTGTAGGATAGCCTTTCTTACGAAGAAATCCAAGTCGAGATCCTAGATCATCAGGTTTGTAGACTAAGGAACAAAGAAGTTCCCTTGGTCAAAGTTCTTTAGTGGAACCATTCTATTGAGGGAGCCACTTGCGAATCAAGAGTAGACATACAAACCAAGTACCCTCATCCCATCTCTGCAAAATTAGACTTGGCTTAAAGTAATAGTTCTCCTTAGATCTTTCTTTTCAATTCTCAGTTCCAGCTATGTAATCATCTTCATGTCATTACATACATTCACAAAGTAGTTCAGTTAAATATATCATGTTTCAGACTCAGTTATGTAACTATGCTTTCAGTTATGCACATTCAGCATGTACTCTCAGTACCTCAATATTCTCAACTTAATCAGTCTCATTCGAGGACAAATGTTCCCAAGGGGGAGATATTATAATACCCCATAAGATCCTAGCTTATTTCACCTTACTATTGTATATTAAAGGGGTCCAAGACTTGGAGAATTTCACAAAGTGTTAAGGCTTAGTCATTTCCAAAGACCCTTACACTTTGATGATTTTATTTTTTACCTTCCCAACCCTGGGACGTTAATTTCTAAGTTTTTTCATATTCAAGGTTATGAATAGTTCATATCAAGTGAATTTTGGATTTTTTGGATAATATTTGAAACCTGCTTGGATGACCATAATAGGGAGGCTCTGCGATATGGCCGCGGCATATCAGATATCACATTGATGGGGAGAAATGTGGCATGTCACTTATCATATTGATTGAGCAATCAATGTGCCATATTTTCCGTTGGTCAGTCCGATTTAGTTTAATGAGTTAGATTCCACTAGGGTTAATTGATTCATTTCTCTCACCATATCCCAGCCATAACATGGGATTTAGGGTCCCAAAAGGGAAGATTGATCATTTTTTCACAAAATTCTCTAAAAAGAAAACAATTCTCTCTCAATAACAAACCTTAGCCTCTTCAAAAATTCAATCTCAAACTTTAAGAAATCGCCAAGAATCTTCACGAATTCTTCAATAAAGGTATGTGTGATTTTCATCTATGGGCCTTTTTCACCCATGGAGTCCAAGAATCTATTTTCAAGTTTAAAGTTATTATTTTTACATGTTGCTATGAATTATCTACATGAAGCTATTATGAAATTTGATTTCAAATCATGTTTACCATATGTTTTCATTGAAATTTGTCTGTGACATGTTTGAATGGTGATTTTCACATGTTGTATCCTTAAATCATGATTTTAGTATTGCAATTATGTTAGTAGCACATGTTTTAACTTTCCCCATGCTCAAGTCAATGAATTCCAAGTGTCTGATGAAATGCCAAAGAGAATGATTTTGTAGAATGATTTCCCCATTGTGGTTTTGAAGCTTTTACATGCCTTTATTATTATTTTCATTTTGTACTGTAGGTTATGGATACCCAAAACTTAGTTTTTTACTTAGTTTTTTAGAATCTTTATGATGGTTTTAGATAAACCATAAGTCTTGTCATTTAGTTAGTTTTATTGCTCAGCTGTTGGCTCAGATAAGCTCATTTAGTTCAGAAATCAGTGTCTTTCAGTTGGGAGTAGAATTTAGCACTTGCAAATGCAGGACGGCGATTTCCCTATTAGTTAGGCAAAGTCATTACTTATAGTCCATTTACTCCAGAACCACATAGCCAATGTGGGTTATGAGAATTCACCCATTAGTTTAGGCTTAACTCTGTCCAGGTATCACCCATTAGTTTTGCTTGATACCCTAGTTCTTCAGTAGCTTAGTAGATCTATACAAACATTACTAATACCTGCGGCACGGTACTGACACCCTTCTAACTAGGGTCACAAGTTGGACCCCAATCATCTTAGAATGGGGCATATCAGTTAGATGATACCTCCTATAGTCTGAGTTAAGTAATTACTACAATGTTTAGTTTCAGGTTACTTGACCATACCATACGGTTATAAGTTTCTCAGTTAATACTGTTTTCAGTATGTTAGTTTATAGACCATATCAGAACATGTTTTATGCTTGGTCTTGCATTCTCAAATTTTACAATTTTCATGCATTATATTCAGCTATCTTATGCTATTTAGTTAGTTATTATTACCTCATGCATATAACCCGTGCATTTTATCCTAACCTCATCTTGCTTACCAGTATATTTAAAGTACTTATCGCATACATTTTCTTTGTGCTATAATGTCTTATATCATAGGTTCGAATGCTCAGTTCCCTAACCGTGCTTAGCCAGATCCGCCTATCAGCACCCATGGTGACTCCTCAAATATCGAGGGTTGTTTATACTTATTTTAGTACATCAGTATTTAGTTTTAGTAGTTATTTGGAGTTAGTTAGGGCCTGTCCCATCAACTCTTTATTTTTTTGTCAGTCTTAGAGGCTTTTAGATAGTCAGTTAGATTATAAGTTTTTATTAGTTTCTACACAGTTGTTTTCAGACTTATGACTCAACTGGTTCTCTGTATTTAAAACCTTATGGAATTTTTCAATTAATTTTTTGCACATGCTCTTTTTTATTGCTTTTATTCAGTGCTCACAGTAAGTACCAACTCATGGGTTAGCTTGGGGTCACTTGTTACCATAAGCACCATGTGGTGTCTAAGGTGTATTTTTGTGGAATTATAATGTCTCGTACAACTTAGACTTACCAATAAATTTGGCATCCATTCATCCTGTTTTCCATGTGTCAGTGCTAAAAGAGTATGTGGGTGACCCTTCTTTGATAGTAATAGTTGAGTTTGATAGTAATAGTTGAGGATGTTGGTGTTACAAATTCATTATCTTATGAGAAGGTCCTGTGGAGATATTGGATGGACAAGTTCATTATTGAGGAAAATGGTCATAGCTTTAGTGAAGGTTTTTTAGAGAAATCAAGAGGTGGAAGAAGCTACATAAAAAACTGAAGAAGATATGAGAGCCAAATACCAGTTCTTGTTCCTAGCGTTGGATGAAAATGCTTAAGGTATGATTTTTCACTTTTCCTCTTATGGAATTTTGAATTTGTCATTTTATTCTAACGCTATTATCATACTAAAAATATCCTAACATCTCATTCAGAGATAAATGATCCTAAGGGGGGAAGGGGTAATGTGAGAACCCATGAAAAATTTTGACTTGTTTATTTTTGAACCTCTCGCATGGATAATGTTGATTTTTAACTTGAATCAGGATTAGGGATGTTAAAATGGTGTTTTAGGAATGTTTTGAATTTTGAAAAAGGGCTTAAAGTTATTTTGGGACCTTGAGGTAGTAAGCCAATATGATAATAGCGTACCACAAAGGTTAACCTCCGCGATAAAGGTGTGGCATAGAGGCTAACCTCTATAATAAGGACATGCCAGCTCCTATGCTAATTTCGTCTAGTTTGTGTTTTTTTCCACTTGGGGTGACAGGTTTTTGGTCTTTCTATCCTTTGCACAACTTTTAATCATAAAATAATCCCTTCCCTATTAGTTTTAAAAGATCAAAACCATTTTTCCTTTTTAACTCAAAATCCAAGAAAGCTCAAGGGTTTTACAGAGAATTCAACATTCAAGATCCAAACTTTGAATCCTTTTTAAATTCTTTGGTATTTTAGGCATGTTTCTCACTCCTCACTTGTAATTTTGAGTTATGTCATTAAATTATTGAATATTCATGTGAATTGAATTAATGGTTTGAAATTGGTTAAGGGTTTTTGGTTATTTTCCACTTGAATAACTTGTCCCATATTTTAAATGGATTATTCATGATTTAATTTATGGTTTTAGGACTAAATTGGTTCATTGATTCAATGGTTGGAATGGGGGACGTGGGTTCCCCCAAATTAATTGAAATTTTGACTTGAAAATGGCATTAATGTCAAGCCACTTTGCAAACTTGATTTTGAATAAGGATAATTACATAGATTAACTTGTATTTTGAACCCATTGCATTGCATTAAAAGATAAATGAATGAATATAGTTTTTGATGGCCTTGGTTTTTGATATAAATGGAACTTGGGTCAGTTTGGGTATATGGACTAGTTTGGCATAGTTGAATTTGTTTGCAAGAATATAGGTATGAGGATACCATATTGGTAAATGCCTTAGTAAATGACACCTGCATTAATGGTTTGTTTGTGTGCAACTATTTTTATTTAGTTTTAAAGCGAATTGTGTAGCTCACCATAAAGGTGTAGATCCCAGGGCGATCAACATTGGAAATCATGTTTCTTGGCATTCGGAGTCTATGTGACCATGTGTTTGGTGCATATATTATATGTAAATATAAATTATAAGGACTATAGACTAGGTTTCTTTAGCCTTTCCATGGTTTGCAGCTAAAACGCACTACGGCCCTTCCCGCAGGGGGAGCTGGACCCATATAGCCTATGGGTTCATTTAGGATAGACGGGGCTACATAGTTTAGTTTAATACTTTAAAATCTCATGTTCCTGACCCTTGTCACTATCCCTACATCCTATATATATGTGTATGAATGAGGTTCATATGGTTTATGATTAGATTTTCATAATTACATCATTTATCCCTATCCGCTAGTTACATGCTAGTGTTTTCCCTACTGACCATCCCTTGACGCTTTATTATTTCAATATTGAAGGTTGGAGGGCCTTTCTATTACTCCTATGCAGTGTTATGTGGTTTGGTACATCTATTGGTTTGTTGTCAAGTGGTGAGCCTCCATCCTTCGAAGACCCAGTTATTTCACTTGTTTCTTTATTATCTTGGAACTTTGGATTCTTTTTTTGTTATAGTAGGGGCCATATCCTGACTTAGTTGATATTCTTTGTGTAGAGGCTTTTGTGGACAAGTGTGGGTTGTTTGTTTGGATTCTTAAATAAGTCATTTGACTTATCTATTCTTATTACTATTTTTGTTGACTTCTGCTATTTACATTTATGTGATCTAAATATAAGGCTAAGGGGCTGGTCTCCAGCCCTTGGTGGGCTTGAGATACCTTGCACGGCTAGGCCTGAGTTTGGGTCATAACAAGGCTTGTATCAAAGAACAATTTAGGTTCATTAGTTGTCCATAAAGTCATATCGAGTAGAGTCCCTTTATGGCTTTGTAGTGTGCCACACTTATAAAGGGGAGGCTACAAGATATTTTGGAATGTTACCATTTTTTGTATTTAATTTTGGGATATAGAGTCCAGTGTTGTGAAACACCTCTAACTCCTGGCTTGCTCGCATTTTAGATCATGCGTCCCCAAAGATCTGATGGTCATAGAAACTTTGCTGGAAACTCTATCCAACCTGAGAAGAATCTGGAGGGAATTCACCATACTTATGGAGTATTGACCTAGTCTAGAGTCTATGTTCCTGAATGTACCACTCTACATGGGGTTCGAACGGTCCCTACTAGTCCTTCTCGAGCTCCTCAAGCTAGTGATTCTTATTTTTAGTCACCTCAGTAAGATATCTCTAATATAGCTTATCAGTGGTATAAGGAGTGGGAAGTGATGAGGGGTAATGATGCTGAACCATCAGTGTGGGGTAATGATCACTTATTTCCTTAGGAATTGAGCGAAGCTATGGTTGAAGAGTTTGTGAACTTTAAGTAAGGTAGGATGAGTGTTAAGAAGTATGTCCTGAAATTCTAGCATTTGTCCTGTTATGCGACAGAGTTAGTATGTAATATGAGGTCCAAAAAGAGAGAGTTTATTTTTGGGTTGCCCTTAAGTTGGTGTTGGAGTGTAAGGCTGCAATGTTGAATAATGATATGGACATATCAAGACTAGTGGTTTATATATAGCAGGTGGAGAATGAAAATAAGAAGAATACAGAGCTAGGAGAAAGGCAGAGCAAGATGTTTAGATATTCAGAACAGGGTGCAAATCAGCAAAATAGTAGGAGAGATGGTAGACAATGCAATAAGAAAAAGAACTAGGGAAATTCTTATTCGACATCTAGTTTTTCTTATCCTAAGCCTTCAAGTGATCTTTGTTTTCAGGCTAGTAGTGGTCCTAATGCACACGGTACCCAATCTCTGGTTATTAGAGTTCAGTCAACCCCACTTTATTCTCCTTGTTATTTTTGTGGGTAACTTCACTATAGATAATATGTGGAGGGGAGAAATTGATGCTATAATTATGGTCAGCTTGGTCATATATAGCGATATTGTCCTTTGGCTAGGGTTGCCACTAGAACTAATAAGGTCTCAATCACCACTTTTTTCGCTTCTGTACCTAATGGTGCCACTTTAGGTACCAACACTAGATAAAATCATCTCTCTTCTCTTTATACTCGATAGGAATCTGAGGAATCCCCTGATGTTGTCACTAATAAGTTACAGCTCTTCTCTCATCATGATTATTGTTTATTTGATCTAGGTTCTACCCTGTCTTATCTGAATCCTTATGTGGCTATACACTTTGATTTTTTATTATGGAAATATTTTTTACCGCTTTTCTGTGTTTACTCTCGTTGTTTAGTCTATTGTTGCTAGAAGAATCTATTGGGGTTGTCTGATGTTTATCTTTCATAGGGAGACATTGGTGGGTTTGATAGAACTTGATATGGTTGATTTTTGTTTGTAATCTTGGGGATAGGTTGGCTTCATTCATGTTATGTTTCTCTGGATTGTAGGACTTAAAAGGTCGATTTCTATTTTTCTGATAAATCAGTGATTGATTGGGATGAGAGCTCCTTAGTGCCCAAATGGAGGTTTATTTTTTATTTTAGAGCTTGGAAAATAATTTTATAAGGGTGCTTAGATCATCTAATTTGGGTTAAATATTCTAACACTGAAAGTCCTACTCTACAATCTGTCCCTGTGGTTAATAGGTATCCTAAATTTTCTCCTGATGATCTTCCTGAAATTTCTCCTAACAGAGTAATAGATTTTAGGATTGATCTTCTATTGGATACCCATCCCATTTCCATTCCTCCTTATAGGATGACTCTGGCTAAATTGATCTTAAGGAGAAGTTGAAGGATTTCCTTGAAAAGGTTTTTATTTATCCTAGCATTTCTCTATAGAGTGTTCCTATGCTTTTTGCACAAAAGAAAGATGGGTCTCTTCGAATGTGTATCGAATATCGTCTGTTGAATAAGTTTATTTTGAAGATAATTATCCTTTTCATAGGATTGATGACCTATTCGATCAGCTCCAGAGTGCTAGGTGTCTCTCTAAGATTAATCTTTGTTCGAGCTACCTTCAATTGAAAATCATGGAGGCTGATTTTCCCAAGACTACTTTTCAAACCCGGTATAGCCATTATGAGTTTTAGTTATGTCTTTTTGGTTGACTAATGCTCCCACTGCTTTCATGGATCTTATGAATTGGGTATTTAGGCAATTTATGGATTTGCTTGTTAAATTCTTCATTGATTTCATTTTGGTTTACTCTAAGGGTGGGGAGGATCATGCCAATCACCTCCAAGTTGTGTTGTAGACCCTTAAAGACCAAAGATTGTATGCAAATACAAATTTTGGCTAAGTGTTGTGACCTTTCGTGGGCACATTATTTTTACTGAGGGGATCAAGATGGAACCACAGAAAGTTAAGGCAATTAATAAGTGTCCTAGACCAACGACTCCAACCAACATTAGGAGTTTTTTGGTCTTAGTTGGGTATTATAGGAATTTTATAGAGAGTTTCTCATGTATTGCTGCTCCGCTAATAAAGTCAACTCAGAAAAAGGTTAATTTTTTATGGTCTGGTGCCTGTAAGGATATTGAGAAGTTAAGGATAGGTTGACTTTTGCACCAGTTTTGACCCTGCCCAAAGGTCTTGATGATTTTGTTATTTATTGGGATTCATCCCGTAGAGGACTAGGTTATATTTTGATGCAGTATAGTAAGGTTGTAGCCGATGCTTCTAGGTGGCTTAAGTTTCATGAGAAGAATTACTCATCTCACTATCTTGAGTTGCCACTTGTGGTCTTTGTACTAAAAATCTAGCACAATTATTTGTATGGAGTGCATGTGGATATTTATTGAGACCATAAGAGCTTGTAGTATGTATTTACTCAAAAGGAATTTAATCTCAATCAGAGATGGTGGCTCGATTTACTTAAGGACTATGACATGAACCTTCACTATCATAAAGGTAGAGCTAATGTTGTAGTTGATGCTCTTAGTAGGTTGTCTATGGGGAGCTTACCTCATGTTGAGAAGAACACAATAGGGTTGGTGAAGGATATTCACAGGCCAACTTGGTAGTTCATCCTGTGTATTGTGAGGATGAAGGAGTGGTTTTTAAGGAAGTTGTTAAATTACCTATTGGTGTTGAGGTGAATGAGAAGAAGGCTTTGGATCCCATACTTATGAAAATTAAGGATTACGAGGGTCAGCAAAGGGTTATGTCTTTTAAGATTGGGGGAGATGACATCTTAATGTATCAAGGAAGGTTGTGTGTTCCTGATGTTAATGTGCTGCGGGAAAGGATCTTGGCTGAGGTTGATGAGTCTAGATATACAAATCATCTTTCTTTAACTAAAATGTATCATGACTTGAAAAATATTAGCTAGTGGAATAATATGAAGAGAGATATGGCTAACTTTGTGGCTAAGTGCATGGTTTGTCAGCAAGTCATGGTTGAGCATTTGAGGCCTGGTGGCATATCTTAAGAGATAGAGTTACCCATGTGGAAGTGTGAAATGATTAATATGAATTTCATTATGGGTCTTTCGCGATCTTGCAATCAGTTTGATTCTATTTGGGTCATTATGGATTGAATGACTAAATCTGTTCACTTTTTGCTCATGAGGACCAACTATTTAGAAGAAAATTATGCTAAGTTGTTCATTTAGGATATAGTTAAGTTGCATGGGGCGCAGGTGTCCATCATTTCTGATCTTGGTAAGCATTTTACATCTTAGTTTTGGCATGCATTTCAGAAGGGTTTGGGAATGTAGGTAAACCTTTGCACCACTTTCCTCCCTCAAATAGGTGGACAAATGGAATTTACTTTTCAAAATTTTGGAGATATGCTAAGGGCCTATTTGATTGATTTTAAAGGTAGTTGGGTTGATCACTTGCCTCTTATTAAGTTTGCGTACAACAATAGTTATCGTTCTAGCATCCATATGGCTCCTTTTGAGGCTCTTTAAGGTAGGAGGTATAGGTCTCTTATTGGGTAGTTTGTGGTGGGTGAGACTAGGTTGTTTTTCCCTGACTTGGCTCACCAAGTCATAAAGAAGGTAAGGATGATTAGAGAAAGACCTAAGATTGCTGAAAGTTGCAAAAAGTTTTATACGGATATGAGGCTAAGGGATTTAGATTTTGAAGTAAGTGATTGGGTGTTCTTGAAGGTTTTTCCTATGAAAGGAGTCTTGATATTTGTGAAGAACTAGAAGCTTAATCCTGGTTAAATTGGTTTGTATCAAATTTTGAGAAGAATTGGGAATATCGCTTATGAGTTAGACTTACCAGCAAATTTGACATTTAATCATCCTATTTTTCATGTGTCTATACTGAAAAAGTGTATGGTGACCCTTCTTTGATAGTGCCAGTTGAGCATGTTGGTCTTATAGATTCATTGACTTATAAAGAGGTGCTGTGGAGATATTGGATAGACAATTTTGTGAATGAGTACAAAGGGCGTAGCTTCGGTAAAGGTTCTTTAGAGGAATCAAAAGGTGGAAGAAGCTACATGGGAAGTTGAAGAATATATGAGAGCCAAATACCCGTTCTCGTTCCTAACACTAGATGAAAATCTGTAACGTATGATTTTTCAGTTGCCCTCTTATTGAATTTTGAATTCGTCATTTGATTCTAACGCTATTATCGCACTAAATATTTGCTAACTTCTCATTCTAGGGTTAATGATCCTAAAGGGGGGAGAGTTTAATGTAAGACCCATCAAAAATTTCAACTATTTTATTTTTGACCCATCCGCGTGCATAATGTTGATTTTTGACTTGAATCATGATTCGGGATATTAAAGTGGTGCTTTGGGAATGTTTTGGAATTTTTGAAAGAAGATTGGGTTCATTTTAGGACTCCAAGGCAGTAAGCCTTAATGAAAGTGGTGTGCCACAGAGGTTATCCTCCACAATAAAGGAGTGGCATGGAGGCTAATCTCTGCGATAAGGGCCTGCCATGCTCTTATCTTAATTTCATCCAATTTTTTTGTTGCACTTAGGGTGAGGGTGTTTTCGTCTTTTTACCCCTTGCATGACTTTTAAACATAAAATAACCCTTTTTCCTCCAATTTTCAAAGATCATAACTATTTTTTTCATTTTTAACTCAAAACCCAAGATAGCTCAAGAGTTTTGCAGAGTTCAACATTCTAGCTCAAAACTTTAAATCCTCTTCAAATTCTTTGGTATTTTTAGGCATGTTGCTCATCCCTAACTTGTAATTTTAAATTATGGCATTAAATTATTGAATATTCATATAATTTGAATTGATGGATTTGAAATTAGGTTGAGGGATTTTGGTTGTTTCTACTTGAATCACTTGTACCATGTTTTAAATGGATTATTCATGCTTTAATGTATGGTTTTAGGATTGAATTGTTGCATTGTTTAAATGTTTGGAAAGAGAGATAAGGGTTTCCCCAAATTGATGGAAATTTTGGCTTTATTATGGCATTAACCTAAACCCAGCTTGTAAACTTGATTTTTAATATGGATAATTACATGGTTTAACTTATATTTTGAACCCATTTCATTGCATTAAAGGGTAAATGAATGAATTTGGATTTTGGTGGCCTTGGTTTTGGACTTAAATAGATCTTGGGAGTTAGTTTGGATATATGGACTGGTTTGGCAAAATTGAATTTTCTTGCAAGCATATTAGTATATCGATACCATGTTGGTAAATTCCTTAATAAATGACTCCTGGATTAATGGTTGGTTTATGTGCAACTATTTTAAATTGGGCTTAAATGGAATTATGTAGCTCACCGTGAAGGTGTAGATCTCAAGGGTATCAACACTAGAAGCCATATTTGTCGGCGTTGGGGGTCGACGTGATTGTGTGCTTGGTGCATATATTATATATATATATTAGGAGGGCTATAGCCTTGTTGTATTTAGCTTTTCCTCGGTGTTTCCTCGGTTCGTGCAGCTAACATACACTAGGCCCTTCAAGTAGGTGATTTATACCCATATAGCCTATGGGTGCCATTAAGAAGGAGCGAGCTACATAGTCAGGTTAATACTTTAAAATCTCATGTTCATGACCCTTGTTTATATCCCAACCTCCTATATATATGTATATGAATATGGTGTATATGGTTTGTGACTAGATTTTTGTAATTGCATTATTTATCCCTATCCCTTGAGCTAAATTCAGTTGCTTGCTCCAATGATTGTGTTTGGATGCTTCATCATTTCATGATTTAGGCTTTGAGGGTTTTTCTATTGCTTCTACATAGCGTTAAGTGGTTCGCTACATCCATTGGTTTGCTGTCAAGTGATGAGCCTCCATCCTTCGAAAGGCCTGGTCATTTCACTTGTTTCTTTATTATCCTAATACTTTGGATTCTTTTTTTATTATAATCGGGGGCATGTCGCAACTTAGATGATATTCTCAATTTAGAGGCTTTTATGGACAAGCATGGGTTGTTTGTTTGGATCCATAAATTAGTCATTTGACTTATTTATTCTTATTACAATTTTGGTTTGCTTTTTCTATTTACATTTATGTGCTCTTTCTGTAAGGATAAGGGAGGTGGTCTCCGACCCTTGGTGAGTTTAAGATACCCATCACAGCCAGGCCTAGATTTGGGTCGTGTCAAGCTTTGTATCAAAGAATGATTTAGGTTCATTGGCTTTCCACAAAGTTGTGTCGAGTAGAGTACCTTTTATGGGTTTGTAGCATGCCATACTTATATAAGGGAGGCTATAAAATGTGTAGGAATATTTTCTTTTCTTGTTCTCTATTTTAGGATATAGAGTCTAGTTCTATGTAACTCCTCTAACTCCATGCTTAATCGTGTTTCAAATCACGCCTCCCTAAAGATTTGACAGTCATAAAACTCTATTGGATACTCTATCCCATCTGCTGGGAATATGGTTCGAATTGAAGACTCAGTCTTGGGTCCCTACACCTATTTATACCACTCCATGCGGGGTTCCACCAATCCCTAATAGTCCTCATCGGGCTTCTCGAGCTAGTGATACTTATGTTCAGTCACCTCAGGGAGATATCATTAATAAGGAGTTATGTCAGTCTATTATAGGCTTGCCCAATTGGTGACATCGCAGTCTCATCAACTTGATCATATTGGTCCTATTGTTATTTCATCTGAGGTCACTTGGGTTGGATAGTTTATGAGGTTAAATCCCCAAACCTTTATAGACTTTGAGGTTAAGGAGGATCCTTCATGGTTTATCTATCATATGGAAAAAATCTTTAGGGTGATGCATGCTACTGATTTAAAGGGTATGGAATTTACAGCCTATTAGTTTAAAGAAGTGGCTTACCAGTGGTATGAGGAGTGGAAAGCGATAAGGGGCGATGATTCTAAACCATCAGTATTGGATGACTTTTTACGTGCTTTTCTTGATAACTTCTTTCGTTAGGAGTTGAGGGAAGCTAAGGTTGAAGAGTTTGTGAACTTAAAGCAGGGTAAGATGAGTGTTAAGGAGTATGCCCTATAATTCTGGTATTTGTCCCGTTATGCTCTAGAGTTAGTATCTAATATGATTTCTAGAATGAGTAAGTTTACTTCTTGGTTGTCCCGTGACTTAGTATTTGAGTGTAAGGCTTCTATTTTGAATAATGATATGGACATATATAGACTGGTGGTTAATATGTAGTAGGTAGAGGATGAAAAGAAGAAGAAGGAAGAGATGAGGGTAAGGTAGAGAAAGAAGTTTAGATATTTGGAGTAGGGTGCAAATCAAAATAATAGTGGGAAAGATAGTAGACAGTGGATTAAGAATAAGAACTAGGGAAATCCTTATTTTACATCTATTGCTCCTTATCCTAAGCCTTTGGGTGATCATTTTTTCAGGATAGCAATGGTCCAAAGGCACATGGTGACAAGTCTCAGGTTAGTGGAGCTTAGTCAGTCTCACCTTATCCTCCTTGACTTTTTTGTTGGCAACTTCACTGTGGATATTGTGAGAATGGGAGAAATTAGTACTATAATTATGACCATCTTGGTCATATACAGTGAGATTGTCCCTTGGCCAGGATCACCACTAGAACTAATAAGGTCCCGGTCACTACTTCTTCAACTCCTGCACCTAAAGGTGCCACTTCAGGTACCGGCACTGACGAAAATCGTCTCTATACTCTTACTACTCGTTAGGAATCTTAGGCATTGATGTTGAAGCTTTTGACGGAACATTTTGGGCGTTTTTCTTAGGATAATTATGTGCTTTCAAGCAACTATTGTTGTATTTAACATTGGACTTTAGTATTTTCAGGACAAGAACTAAGCGTGAAGAATAACTTGGATAAACTGGGCAAAACAAGAGAAAAATAACAAGCAACAACTTAGGCGACGGACCGTTGACCCTGCGATGAACCGTCGGCGTAACCGTTGCCCAGAAGCAGAAGGCAATGTCATTGGAAGTCCCATGACGGTCCTGGTGACGGACTGTCGACCCTGCGATGAACCTTTAGCCTAACCATCTTAAAGAAATAGAATGCAGTATCATTGGAACTCCAGCGACGGTCCAGGCGACGGACCATGACCTCTGCGATGAATCGTCGCACGACCCATCGAGCATGACGCGGTAATTCTAGGTTTAAATTTTAAAACCCCCATCTTTGAATCATATAAATACTAAGTATTAGGTTTTATTTTGGGACTTTTGACAGGAGTTTCATACTTTTTCTTCTATTGAGAGCATTGTAACACTTTTCTTTGAGATTGGAAGCTAGAACTTGAGAAATGATTATTATTTACATATTTTCCATTGAAGATTGAGAAGAACAATATTGTAACTGTTGTAAGTACTCTCTTGAAGCTATTTATGAACATCAATAAGTCTTTAATATCTTATATGGAGATGAGTGGACAAACTCTCATAACTAGGGTTATGGGAGCCTTGATGTCGAAAGTTGTTTGGGGTTGTGAATCTATTTAATTTCTAACGTCTATCTAAATTGCATGAATCTCTCTTTATTATAATGGAATCTCTTGGTTGCAAACTTGAGAAGTGAGCCTATGAGCACCACTTGTCTTAACAAGAAAGTGAATGTTGGGAAAAGAGGTGATTCACATAAAATCCACAGATTTACACTTTGGGTTAAGGGTTAATTCCTTAACGGGATCAATCCTCATGAGAACTCTATTGGATAATACATAAATCTTTTAAGTTCGAAAGAAGTAAAGGGTGAAATACCCATTAGGTTGAGAAACAAGTGGGTAATCCTTAGAATTCAATATTTTTGCAATTAAAATTAGAAGTTAGAAATCGAACACAAATTCACAACCCCAATTGTTTGAACAACTTGGTGAGCATAACTCTAGTTACCTCATTCTCATTGAAATTGTACTTGCATAACCTCTAATTATCTAGATGTATGTGTGATACAGGAACCAAAGAATATTATTAACACATTAAAACCCCTCTTTATTCTGGAACCTTAGAACAACAGTGCATTAAGAATCAGCTTACTTAGTTGCACAAGTATTTCTTGTGAGATTCGACCCTAACCTTTGTTGGGTTCTATATTTGACAACGACCACTTACAATTTCGTAAGAAAGTGATAATTTAGGTGTATCAAATTTTGTCACCATTGCTGGGGAATACGGTTGTTAATTAAGTTTGTGATTGTTAATTGACCTTTGGTCAAAGTTTCCTGAATTTTACTTTTTGTTTGTTGTTTTTGTTTTGTGTTGGTTGATTGTCTTATATATCAAGTACATGGATATAAGGTGAACCTTTATTATCTATTCATTTGAAACCTCAACTTATTGGAAAAATGTATGGTCAACAGGACCCAAAGAGAGTAGCTACTCAGCAAGAAGAAGCTAGACTAGCTGCCTTGGTAGCTGCACAAGTGAACTAGCAAAATGTGGACTATGTAGGCCGGGAACTAAACCCAGATGATGACGATCTAGGTGATAATGATTTATTAAATACAGTTAACCCAAGACGTGCAGACAATGTGCCTGCACCAGCAAATAGGAATGTCAATAGAAATTGCCCTACCGGGGCGAGACCGAAATGCCAGGCCATCCAATTTAATCTAAAAGATGATGATGATGATTTAGATGGAGCTGGTGCAACAGGGGATATTATTCCTCCACCCTTATCACCCGAAGACAAGTTCAATATCACGAGCACTATGATCCATTTATTGCACCTCAAAGGGCTGTTCGGTGGACTTACGGATGATGACCCAAATATATTGGTTGCGGTTGTTTCCTTTGTCTCTATCTGGGGAAGTAACTTTATGGTTGAATGTCTAACTCCTGACTCTATTACCAACTAGAGAAAACAGAAAGATATTTTCCTAGGAAGGTTCTTTCCGTCATCCAAGAGGGCATAATTGAGAGACAACATCATCAATTTTAGACAGCTTCCAATTTAGGCTCTCCATGAGACTTGGGAGAGGTTCAAGAAGAAGCTTATGTAGTGTCCAAATTATCAGATAACTAACATCCACCTGATAGAGATCTTATATCGGGCCTTGAACTTTGTGATGAAGCTAGTAGTGGATAATGCAACCGGTGGGGCATTCATAGATCTCACTTTTCCTGAAGCAGCTGAGATTCTTGATCATTTGACAAAACAAAGTAGAGCTTGGCATACCAGGGAGTCTGAGGTAGCAAGCTCTACTGTATTTATTAGCATGACCACAAAATAGAGAAGGAGGGAAGAAGAACGTGACCAGGACATGGATCATATGAAAACATAGATGGATCTTCTCACTAAGCACTTATTATCAAGAAAGATAGAGAAGGTTAAAGTTGGAACATCACAGGAAAGGGCTGACTCCAATTCTGAGGAGGAATCCAATTACTTGAAAAATTAGGGGGGTTTCCGAGGCAGTGGTCAAGGAAACTAAGGTCAGAACTATTATGACAAATATGGCTATAAGGACCCTGACCAAGGCAATTGGAAGAATAAGAATGACAAGAGTGGGTTGTATGTTTCTCCTGGAAACCATGAGGCTACTGCGACTAGTTCGAGGAAGATGTCCTTGGAGGACACGATGACTGAGTTATTGAAGGGAGTAAAAGAAACCAATACTGGGGTGGCTGAGATGAAAACTGATTTATCTTTGATGAACCAATTGGTTGATTCATACTCCACTTTGATAAAAGAGTTGAGGAAGTATATGATCCAATTTTCTGCCACATTCAATCAGAGGAAGAGTGTCACCCTACCAAGTGACATAGTTTAAAATCCAAGGAAAGATGGTTCATGTATGGCAGTTACCAATAGAAGTGGTAAGGTATTGGAAAGCCCTCCTGTGGGAAATCCTGTGGTTGATATTGTGGCATATGATGTTGAAGATGTAAAAATTGATCATCAATTGAGTCTGAGAGACTGGATGAGGTTATTGATAATACACCATCCAACCATCAGTAAGTTGATGAGTTGGAGAAGAGCAAAGGAAAGAAGGCTGAAGTGGTGGTTACCACTCTCCCAAAACCACCTCCTTCATTTCCCTATCAATTGAAAAAGAAGGCCGACGACACAAAGTTTGACAAATTTATGGCAATACTTAAGCAATTAATGATCAATTAGCCATTGGTGGAGACATTGGAACAAATGCCCGGGTATGCAAAGTTCATGAAAGACCTTGTCACAAAGAAGAAAATGGTTATCTATGAGCTGGTGGACAATCTCCATCATTGTGGTGCTATATCTACAAGGTCTTTGGTGCAAAAGAAGGAAAACCGGAGAGCATTTACCATCCCATGCACTATTGGGTCTCTTGATTTTACAAAAAGATCTATGTGATTTGGGAGCTAGTATTAAATTGATGCTACTTTTTGTGTACAAGAAATTGGGTTTAGGGGATTCTACATGAGACCAGTATGGCGGACAGGTCTATGAAGCTACCAGTGGAGATTCTATATGACGTATTAGTAAAGGTTGCTAGTTTTATATTTTTGGATAATTTTTTCATTCTCGATTATGAGGTGGACTTTGAGGTGCCTATAATCTTGGGTTGAACTTTCATTGCAACTTAGAGTGTACTTATTGATTTAAGGGAAAATGAGCAACTGTTCAGGCTGAAAAATGAGGTAGTTTGATTTGATGTATGCCAGTCCATGAAACAACATAAAGATATGAGCTTATTCTCTATTTTGGATGTCTATTATGAGGAAGAGCACGAAGTGTGTATAAAAGAAAAATTTGTTGTGGAGACTTTAGTCGCTGTATTGATGAATTTTGATCATGACGGTATCTAAGATTATTAGAAGACCGTGTGTGCCTTAAATGGCATGGGATATTATTCATATGTACCCAAGAATTTGGATTTAGACTTGAAAAATTGTCCAAGTCAACCTGCTAAGCCTTCTATTAAAGAGCCACCTACCTTGGAACTGAAAGAGTTACCAAGTTATTTGAGGTAAGTATTCTCTGGCAGTGGGAATACGCTACCTGTTATTATTATGGTTGATATGGGTGAGCATTAGTTAGAAGCCCTCACCTATATTCTTAAGAGATATAAGAGGGCTATTGGTTGGACGATTGCAAATATCATCAACATTCCCCCTGGTATATATACCTATAAGATTTAGCTAGAGGAGGATTGTGTCCCAACTATTAAGCACAAGCATTGTCTAAACCTACCTATGTAAGAGGTGGTGAAGAAAGAAATCATTAAGCGGCTAGACACAGGTGTGGTAAAACCCATTTCAGACAGTAAGTGGGTGAGTCACATTCAGTGCATGCCCAAGAAAGGGGGTATGACAGTTGGGGCTAATGAAAAAAATGAGTTGATCGCACTTTATCCTATTACTTCGTGGAGGGTGTGTATGGATTAGAGAAAACTCAACTCGTGAACACTGAAGGACCACTTCCCAATGCCATTCATGGATCAGATGCTTGATCAGCTAGCGGGAATGGGTTGGTACTATTTCTTAGATAGGTACTCGATGCATGATGTTGATATTTTTTTATATGGTTGAAGACACCTTAGAGGTTGTTATGGATGACTTCTCGATGGTCGGTGATTCTTTTGAGCTCTGATTGCTGAATATTAATCGCACATTGCAACGATCTAAAGAGTTGATAACACTCAACTTACTCGTCAATTTAGTGCAAAGCAGTCATCGTAAATATATTTACCCAACTTTGATATCGGGGTCAAATACATGAGGAACAATGTGAGTGGCGATTAAACTAATTTGAAACTATAGCTACAAGTTGAATTTAAACAAATGTTGCGAAAAGTTAAACTGGGGGGGGTTTTATCAATCAAACAATAATTAGAGTTTCAACGTGCTTCAAAACTCAAAGATAAAATTCCAATGGTTCAAATCAATGATAAAGAGAAACTAGGGTTATGATCACTATGAGTATTAAACCCTCATTGAATAATAGTTGTAGTACTGGATTTTTATAACTTGTGGGGAACACCAAATTATGAGTTTCAACAATCCATTTAAGTGTTTCTCAACCTACTTAGATATTGAACTCCCTAATTCTCTCGAACTTGGGAAATCATTTAGTCATACTGATTTTATCTCAAGTTGATCAATCTTGTTACAACATTAATCATTAGATAGAAACTTAACCTTCCCCAAATCCTCATTGATAATTTACAACCTTTTGTCTATTTCTCAGTTCGAGCAAATCAATATAAGGCGAGATCTATGGTTTGCAACCAACAAAAAATAATTAATACAAAAGAATTATCAAGATGTTCCCAAAATCACTCAAACCCTAACCAACTATTAAGACAATACAGGAGTAATCATAGATCCCACAACCCTAGTTGTGGGTTTTAGTTCCACATGAAAGAGAAAGCGATAACAATAACTGAATTCATAATTCAAAGTGATTAAACTTACAAAAAACGTAGTCAAAAATTAATTCTCTTCCCATATTCAAGAAGAATATCCCACAACTAAATCAAAGAATTGAAAATTGAATTCTAAATTTAGAGCCCCAAAAAGAGGTGCCCTTTCCTTTGGAATAAGTTCAAGATGTTCTGCCCCTTATTGATTAGAATACCCTAACATATGCTTTAAATACTTCATTCTAATTATCGACACAAAATTACAGATCACAGTATTTTGTCGAACAGAAGACGACATGTGTGACGGCTTATCAAGAGTCTGATGCCTTATCAAGAATGTCGTCAGCTCCTCTTCATTTTTGAACAAGTTCTGTCTTCAGCTAACGATTAATCCTGACGGCTTATTAGACATATGATGACTTATTAGAATTGTCGTCTCTTCTTAACTTCAAGTCCTAAAGCACTGCCTAAGCCTGACGATGAGCCTGACGGCTTATCAAAACTTTGACGGCCTATCACAGGTTGTCGTTACTTCTTCTAGCTGAATCTCATTCTCTATCTAAGGCTGACGGCAAATCTAATATCTTATCACAAGGTTGACGACTTATCAGACAAGTCGTCAGCTATACTTCCCTCTCTACTTGCTCAGAAATCAACTCTTTTACTTTCATTATTGCTGGTTCTCTTGCATCTTAACTTTTACTACAATATCAAAGAGAAGACAATAAAAAACAACAAAAGTTGATTAAGACTTTGCAATTATTCTCAATTAAAAGCCTCAAATGTGTTAGCATCTGCTCACACATCAACACCATCAACTTAAAATAATTTCTTGTCCTCAAGCAACTAAAACGTAACTAAGAGGATACAAAGCACATTCGGCAGTCAATCATCCATTTTAGCTCAAAACATCTTCATCATTTATAAGGTCAATTAATTTTAAAACAACTGTGCATATTATTGAAGAACATCAATGCGACACACAGGAATCAAGATATGGCATCAATTTAGCAACAACAACCATGCATGTACCAAGATTACACTATTCAAACAAGTTAGCAACTTCCAATGTAACCAGTGTGCCCTTACAACAAAGAGGTCCCTCATCACTCATATGTGAACTCAAGCATGTCAATGCCGGGACGGTCAAGAGACACTCACTCTCAAAAAGAATTTCTAGTCAATGTATGCCAAATATTATAAGCTTTCCCTTATTTTCATTACCGAAGCTTTCAGACAGTTAAGTTAGGATCACTGTTGGACTTTTCTTCATCTTGTAAAGTAGGGTTGGGGCTGGTATGATACACAAGGATATTTAAAGTAACTAAGCCTCCTTGGCACTACACTATTTTTGGGGTCTCACTTATCAATCTTTACGTTATTTCTCCCTTTCTTGATAAAGCACATTCAAGCTGGGTGCAGTTTTTATTTATTCATTTTCTTTTTTTCATAACTTTTCTTTTCTCATTCTTTTTCTACCACACCCAACCTTGCATTTTTTTTACCCTTATTCATACTCTTTTTACATCACGCACCCCTATGATAGCCATCCTCAACTAGGCTATTTGCCTAAGTCAAAGTGCACAATGCCCAAGGAGGACTAGGGCCAAAATAGGTTCATTGTGATACAAATAGGAAGATGATAGGTAAATAAATAGGACAGGCATTCAGGCTCAAAATCAGGATCGAGGGATATTATTCACACATAGAAGGTCATTTAGGCTAAAAGTGGAGTAATATTAACAATAGCCTATGATCCTTTCCTAACCACTATCCTACAACCAAGGCAAGACCAATCGGGTAAGTTATGGATTTAACACACAATGGGAACTAGATAGTATCTTACAAACACACGGCACAAAGGTACATCACATGCTACTACCCATTCGGTTCATGTAATTATTTAGCAATGGTTATCATGTTACTAGTACTAATGCCATAAAAAGATGCACAGTGGTCACACATAAATGTATATCGCATAGTTATAAAATAGACCTTTGGAGAGGTGTTCAAAAATCAACAAAACATGTTAACTACCTAAGGTACTTTTATTTCTCCTAGTCAACTACAACATTTTACAACAAATCACAATACTCCTAAATATGCTAGCTCTACTAGGAACAAGACTCCAGGAAAAAGAGGCACAACAATAAAAACCCTAAGAGGACATCAATACACCTAAGTAAACCCACTCTTAACTTAAAATCATGCAATATCCCCAATGCGCCAAAGCAAAAAAAGAGAGTTAGAAACATACTTGTGGCACCATGGGTACAAAGATCTGATGTCAATCACATAATACAAATACAAATAACAAAATACCTTGGTTTTCCTCCCAAGCAGCGCCTAATTTAATGCCGCGGAATGACTAGGCTATCTTCACTACTCAGAATATTCATCAAGATACCTTAAAAGTGCTTCATCCTTTATCCCTCCACTTAGACAATTTGAATCGTCGGCCCATCTTTTTATCTTTACATCTTTTAGGTGCGTTGGGAAAGTATGAGAGCATGATAAGGAAAGCTCTATCATGCCACTTCGAAGACTTGAACCGCTTGCCCAATTTTGCACTAAACTTTCGTGTGGGATCATTTGGCAACGATAAGAATCTTAAAAAAGTCACTAAATGGACATCGATCTTTAAGCTTCTTGGCCTTCAATATTAGGTTTGTATTATACCCTTTTGGCATGACAAACTCCAAGATATAGGAATTTTTCTACTCATTTCCAAAATTCATCATTTGCTTGGGTGATTCGACTTTCATCACATCCACCAAGCATAAGGCTAAAAAGTGATTCGAGTGAGGTCTTCTCCCTAATTTTAGAGTTGCATCCTTCTCGACCTCTTCACCCTAAATTGGGCTAGAGTCATTATAAGAGATTGGCTTGGTTTCTTTTTTTGCCTCTAGAACTATTTCCTCAATCTTGGCATCATCTATCATGGTTGGTTTGGTTGGTTAGGAAATCACCGAGGGCAGCTCATCATCAAGATCAACATCAATATAGGGTTCTTGCTCCTTATCTTTACACTCTTCCATTATTTTAAATGATTCCACAGACAAGATATCATCAAAACATAATATAAAAGAATGCTTTGAATGATTGACCACTATATCTATCTTCTTATGAAAGATTGGCTTCATGTCTTGACACATATCACATATGATATCGTATATTTTTTTTCTGGAGATTAAACATTCATTGAAACATAGCTTCTATGTCATTCTTACCGGTGCTTTGTTCTTTCTTTTCTTGACCATAAGACCTATCAAACTCATAAGAAGAACTAAAATTTGGGTTAGCGCAATAGTGGGAGAGGGCATTTATTCAATCACTCCAATGTCTATCTTGACCACTACATAAAGAACAATCATACTCCCGGTATGATGGAGATGGTGCACACATCTTTCTCTAGGAAGCATATCTACAATCTTGCCAAAAGTGAGGACCATCACAATATGGACATAGATCATCAAGATAAGATTTACAACCACCAAGCTCATATTCATTCCACGACACCATGGTAATAAGTAAACTAAAATAAAAATCTACCTTACACAAAAAATAAAAGAAAACTAAAAACAAATATTTTCAAGTTTGAATTCAAGCAAGTAGGCTAAAATTCCAAACCAATTCAATACTCCAAATTGTTCCTCAGCAACGGCGCCATTTTTTATAACGCTCAACTTACACGTCAATTTAGTGCAAGGCAGTCATAGTTAATATATTTACCCAACTTTGGAGTTGGGGTCTAATCCATGAGAAACAATATGAGTGGCGATTAAACTAATTTGAAACTATAGCTACAAGTTGAATTTAAACAAATGTTGCGAAAAGATAAAATGTGGGGTTTTATCAATCAAACAATAATTAAAGTTTCGACTTACTTTAGAACTCAAAGCTTAAATTTCAATGGTTCAAATCAATGATAAAGAGAAACTACGGTTATGATCACTATGATTATTAATCCCTCATTGAATAATAGTTGTAGTACCGGATTCTCAAGACTTGTGGGAAACACAAAATTATCAGTTTTGACAGCCCATGTAAGTGTTTCTCGACTTACTTAGATGTTGAACTCCCTAATTACTTCAAACTTAGGAAATCATTCTATTCATACTGATTTTATCTCAAGTTGATCAATCTTGTTACAATATTAATCATTAGATGGGAACTTAACCTTCCTAAATCCTCATTGATAATTCACTACCTTTAGTTTATTTCTCAGTTTGAGCAAATTAACATAAGGTAAGATCTATTATTTGCAACCAATAGAAAAAAATTATCAAGATGTTCTCATAATCACTCGAACCCTAACCAACTATTAAGATAATACAGGAGTAATCATAGATCCCACAACCCTAGTTGTGGGTTTTAGTTCCACACGAAAGAAAAAGTGATAACAATAACTGAATTCATAATTCAAAGTGATTAAACTTACAAAAGATGTAGTCAGAAATTAATTCTCTTCCCAAATTCAAGAAGAGTATCCCACAACTAAATCAAAGAATTGAAAATTGATTTCTACATTTATAACCCCAAAAAGAGGTGTTTTTTCCTTTGGAATAAGTTCAAGATGTTCCTCCCCTTATTTATTAGAAAACCCTAACATTTACTTTAAATACTTTATCGTAATTACGGAAACAAAATCACAAATCACAGTATTTTCTCGAACAGACGACAAGGTGTGTAACGGCTTATCAAGAGTCTGATGCCTAATCAAAAGTTTCATCAACTCATCTTCACATTTGAACATGTTATATCTTCAGCTGACGATGAAGCCTAATGTTTAACAGACATGTGATGACTTACCAGAATTGTCGTCGCTTCTTCACTTCAAGCCCTCAAGCTGTGCCTAAGCCTGACGACGAGCCTGATGTCTTATCACAACTCTGATGGCCTATCACAAGTTGTCATCACTTCTTCTAGCTGTATCTCATTCTCTATCTATGGCTAAAGGCAACTGTGACAGCTTATCATAAGGCTGAGGACTTATCAGACAATTCGTCAGCTATACTTCCCTTTCTACTTTCTTAGAAATCAACTCTTTTACTTCCATTATTATTGGTTCTCTTGCATCTTGACTTTTACTGCAATATCAAAGAGAAAACAATTAAAAACAATAAAATTGCCTTATGACTTTGCAATTATTCTCAGTTAAAAGACTCAACTGTGTTAGCATCTGCTCACACATCAAGAATTCAACCTTGTCCTTGACTAGGAAAAATGCCACTTTATGCCCAAGTAGGGTATTTTTCTTGGTCACAAAATTTATGCTAAAGGCATTGAGGTTGATAAGGCAAAGGTTGAAGTGATTGAGAAACTACCTACCCCTACCTCAGTCAAAGGGGTACGTAGCTTTCTCGATCATGCGGGGTTCTACCATAAATTCATAAAGGAATTTTGAAAGATTGTAAACCTACTTTATAAACTTTTGGAGAAAGAGGCTAAGTTCACTTTTGATGATGATTGAAGTAAGGCTTTTGAATGCCTTAAGCTGAAACTAGTGGAAGCTCCAATTATTGTTACTCCTGATTGGACGAAGTCGTTTGAGGTTATGTGTGATGCTAGAGAAGTGGAACTTGGAGCCGTTCTTGGCCAAAAGAATTAAAAGTTGTCCTATTCGATATATCATTCAATCAAGGCCCTAAATGGTGCTCAAAAGAATTATATTATGACTGACCAGGAACTTCTACCAGTTGTGTATGTTTTTGAGAAGTTTCGAGCATATTTGTTAGGTACAAAGGTAGTGGTGCACACTGACCACTCTGCCTTGAGGTACTTAATGGCGAAGAGGGATTCTAAGCCAAGGTTGATCCGGTAGGTATTGCTACTTCAGGAATTTGACTTCAAAGTCAAGGATTGAAAGAGATATAAGAATCAGGTGGTAGATTACTTATCTAGACTCGAAGGCGAGCAGGTAATCAAGGATGAGCTAGAGATTGATGATTCTTTTCCATATGAGAAAATATTGGCTACAGTGCTTGAAAAATTACCTTGGTATGTTGACTTCATGAACTATGTGGTAAGTGAAGTAATGCCGGAGAATTTTTCCTTTTATCAAAGGAAAAAGTTTCTCCATGATATGACATATTATTTCTAGGATGAGCCGTATCTATTTTGGTGGTGTGCGGATGGCATTATTAGGTGGTGCATCCCAGAAGTAGATATGTTGGGTATATTGAAAGCGAGTCATGCTTCCCTAGTTGGTGGTCACCATGGAGGTGATGGGACAGCAAGAAACGTGCATCAGAGCAGCTACTATTGTCCCACCTTGTGCAAAGATACCTACTAGTTCGTGAAAAAATGTGACCAATATCAAAGAAAAGGGTCTATCTCAAAGAACCATGAGATGCCAATGTCTAAAATTTTGGAGGTAGATTTATTCGATATCTGGGGCATTGATATCATGCGGCCCTTCATGAGCTCATTTGGGATGAAGTACATATTGGTCGGTGTTGACTATGTGTTAAAGTGGGTTGAGGAAGTGGCTTTGGCGGATAATGAAGGAAAGTGGGTTGTTGCATTCTTAAAGAGAAATATCTTCTCTCGCTTTGGGGTACCACGTACCATCATAAGTGATAGAGGATCACACTTTTACAAGAAAATATTTAGAGCCTCCTTCGAAAAATATGAAGTCAAGCAGCATAAAGTGGCTGCTCCATACTACCCACAGACCAGTGGGCAAGTGGAAATCTCTAATCGAGAAATCAAGGCTATTCTTGCCAAGACTGTAAATACTAGAAAGAAAGATTGGTCTAGGAAGCTGGACAATGCCTTATGGGAATATCAAATAACTTTCAAGTCACCTATTATTATGTCACCATACCAATTGGTTTATGGAAAGGTGTGTCATTTGTCGATTGATTTGGATCATTAAGAATTGTGGACACTAATACGGCTTAACCTGAACTGGAATGAGGCAGCTGATAAAAGACTAGGGCAACTGAATGAAATGGATGAGTTCTGTCTCAAAACTTATGAAAGAGCTGATCTGTACAAGAAAAGAATAAAGAAGTACCATGACCACAGAATTGAATAGCGGGATTTCTAGAAAGGTGACTTGGTGCTCCTCTTTAACTCCAAACTAAAGTTGTTTCTAGGTAAACTAAAATCTAATGGCCTGGCCCATTTAAAGTTAGCCAAGTCTACTCTTCTAGAGTAGTGGAACTTGAAAATGAAGACGGAAGAGTTACAAGTTAATGGGAAGCATCGAAAACTGTATATTAGTCCAATTGACTCAATAAGGAGTATTGCTACCATCTATCTCGATGAAGTCTGAGTAATAGAGATAACTGAGTCGTGCCAAGACAATAAATTAGGTGCTAGTGGGAGGCAACCCACATTGTGTTGTTATAAAGAATTAGTTTAAGTTATTTGGTTATTTTGTGCAAGCTGAAGGGTTTGTGTAAGTATGCAGGTATGAAAGTATAGGAAACCAAAAGCTGAAAGGGTTGGGGGTGACCGACGGATCGTCGCTGCCTTGGCGGGCCATCATTAGGAACCATCGCAGCAAATGTTACAAATTAGATTGCTGGAAAGTAGCAACAAGTTGACCGATGGACCATCACAAGCTCGACAGATCGTCGGTCTAACCATCGCCAAAGAGTTGCAAAATGAGGTTACTAGAAAGGAGCGATGGATCATCCGATGAAGCGTCACACCTACAACAGACAGCCGCTTGAACCATCACACTTAACCCTAGTTTAGCCAGTCAGGTTAGATCAATTTCAATTGCTACATATTTCACCTTATCTGACCCAAACGGTTTTTAATGGATAATTTATAGTGGTTAATTAACTCTCCAACTATTCAAGTGCCTTGAACTATTTATTTTCCATGCATTCAACGTACCTGAGTCTTTTCATTCTCTTCTAAAACTTCTCTTCTTCCCTTTCCCATCTATTTAAACTCCATTTCTTCTTCTGTCTTTCCATCACAAGTAAAACAAAGTCTTTCTTAAAAGAAAAAGTCCATCTATTTTTCTGTGTTTAGTGTGTGATCTTAGACTTATTTATAAGTCCAAACACCGCTATTTGCCTATATTTGGACTTGTTTTGAGAATAAAAAATATGCTGATTATATTGAATTATGAGTTAAATTGTGTTTTGTGGCTAACTAGTGTGATTAGAGATAGGGTAAATTTCCCATGGATTCAGAAGAAAATTGGATAAACATTATGAAGATGTGAAAGACCATGTAGATCAAAGTCAAAAACATATGGAGATGCATGAGAGTAGGAAGAAAGAAAGGAACTGGAGAAAAGTTGTTCTCTTTACATGCAGTTAAGTTCCCATGGTATGTTGATATTATGAATTTGATAGCTTGTGAGGTGTACCCTTCTGATGCCACCACACAAAAAAGGAAGAAATTACTCTGTGATTCACGTGCCTATATTTGGGATGAACTGTATCTCTTTAAGCAGAGTCCCGATGGAGTTGTTCGTAGGTGTATCCCATAGGCTGAATTTTCAATGGTTCTTAAAGATTGCGACTCATCTTCTTATGATGGACACCATAGGGGTGAGAGGACAGTTAGAAATGTGTTGCAATCAGGTTTTTTCTGTCCTACGTTGTTTAGGGATGCAATTTTTTTTTGTGAAAAATTGTGATCAATGTCTATGGTTGGGTACTATATCTAGGCGTCATGAGATGCCCTTCAATAATATTTTAGACGTTGAAGTCTTTGATGTTTGGGGTATCGATTTTATGGGATTATTCCTACCTTTAAAAGACAATTTGCACATTCTTGTAGTGGTTGACTACGTCTCTAAATGGGTGGAAGTTGTGGCTAGTCCGACTAATGATGCAAGGGTGGTGCTGAAATTTGTGAAGAAGAACATGTTTTCTAGATTTGGTACACCTAGAGCGATAATTAGTGATGGAGGTACGCATTTTATCAACACTTGGTTCAAAAATCTTCTTGCTAAATATGGTGTTAGGCACAAGGTTGCTACTGCGTACCATCCCCAAACTAGTGGACAAGTTGAGATGTATAGTTAAAAGATTAAGCGGATACTTCAGAAGACTGTGAATGGGCAGGGAAAAGATTGGGCTAAGAAGTTAGATAATGCACTTTGAGCTTACAGAACAGCGTACATGACGTCCATTGGGATGTCCCCATATCGCTTGGTTTATGGTAAAGCATGTCATTTGCCTGTAGAGCTGGAACATCAAGTATATTGGGCTGTGAAAAAGCTGAATCATGAGATGACTGTCACGGGGGAGAAACGGTTACTGCAGCTGAATGAGCTTGATGAGTTTAGGCTTCATGCCTACGAAAATTCCAAACTATAGAAGGAGAAGACCAAGATATGGCATGATAAACAAATTCAAGAAAGAGTATTTGAACCAAGATAACTAGTTTTGTTGTTCAATTCAAGGCTTAAGTTGTTACCAGGTAAATTGCGATTGAAATGGTCTTGACCTTTTGAGGTGGTGCGAATGATACTTCATGGAGCTGTAGAGTTGTGGAATAAAGAAAACATAGATAAATTCCTGGTGAATGGACAGCATATAAAACATTATTGGGCTGATCATCTAGGTAAGCACATGGAGTTCATAACTTTACTGAGGGATAGAACTGAGCTAAGTCGTGCCACGACATAAAATAAGGCATTGTGTGGGAGGCAACCCATGAATGTAATGTAATAGGTAGTTTAATTTTTAGTAGTTGAAGAATAAAAAAAGAAAAATACAAAAAGATGTCAACGCGTCGTATCGTGTGGTGAAGAACTTAACTTAGTCTGATTTTTAAAGATGAATTCCAGTGTGGAAATGTTATATTGATACGACGTATTGGTTTGATCAACGCGATAAGTGATGCATTGCATCATGGCTTCATACCTGGTGAAATTTTCACAAGTATAAAAGGAATACATAAGCACAATTCTAAGGACTTTTTGCAAGCATAGCAGCAGCAGAAAAGCATAGAATTCCTCTTTTTAGGGTTGTTATTATTTCTTTTGAACTTCTTTACCTGAAGACTAATTTTGAGTATGATTAATTACTTGTTTTTGATGTTTAATTCAAACATGAGTGGCTAAATACCCTTGTTCTGGGGTTGAGTTCAAGAACATGATTACTCTTTGATATTCTTTATAGTAGTTTCTTTTTTGGATTATCTCCTGGGTTATTCTTAATTTTTTGACCTTACTATTTTAATGCTTGGCCGCCATTACAATAAATTTATATTTCTACGTGAATCCGGGAGGAGAATCGTAGATTAGAACGAGGAAATTAAAGAGCAAGGTTCTTATCCTTTTATAAAATAAAGGGTTTGAATTAGCATCTAGGATAGGGATATATCTAGAAGCCTTGTTTGGTTCAATTTCTGTGACTCAGACGCACACGCAAGTGCACATGATTGTTCAAATAATATAGTGATTTAGACAATCACATATCGTTCCCACGAGGACTAAGCAACTAGAAAATAACCAACTTTTAGTTTTAGACAATGAGTATTAAGTGTTGTAAAGTATCATGATGATTTTGAACTTTAAATAAAAGTATAAAGTAATTAATTAGAAATAACAGTTTAAGACTAAAGCAAAGCAAGCAACGGTTCTCAAACAATCATACAAATCTCTATTCTTATAGTAATCTATTTGGTTATCGGGTTGTTGGTTCGAAAGGTTTGGGCAACAATCTTGATCGACCGACCTAAAATATTTTATCTATTGAATATTGCATCTACAACTCCCACAGAGATACAATAATTCTTCTAGATTCATTAAGTAATCTTCTTGCAATTGAACCAAACAAGGCTTCTATCTATATCTCTATCCTAGATGCTAATTCAAACCCCTCATTTTATAAAACGATAAGAACCTTGCTCCTTAATTTCCTCATTCTAATATACGATTTTTGTTCCGGATTCACATAGAAATATAAATTTATTCTAATGGCGGCCAAGCATTAAAATAGTAAGCTCAAAAAATTTAGAACAACCCAGGTGATGATCCAAAAAGTAACTACTATAAAGAAAATCAAAAACTAATCATGTTCTAGACCTCAACCCCGGAACAAGCGTATTTAGCCACTCATGTTTGAATTAAACATCAAAAACAAGTAATTAATCATACCCAAAACTAGTCTTCAGGTAAATAAGTTCAAAAGAAATAATAAGAACCCTAAAAAGAAGAATTCTATGCTTTTTCAACTCTACTATGCTTGCCAAAAGTCCTTGGAATTGTGTTTATGTGTTCCTTTTATACTTGGGAAAATTTCACCAGGTTAGAAGCCATGACGCGATGCGTCACTAATCGCGTTGATCCAACCAACGTGTTGCCATACTAGAATTTATCTTTAAAAATCAGACTAAGTCAAGTTCTTCACCACATGACAGGACGTGTTGACATCACTTCATGTCACTAGAATTTGCTCCTCAAAATTTGGCCGAGTGTCAAAACTTTAAGTATCAACGTAACGCATTGTCATCGCGTCGATGCACTGAAAGTTGCAGAAGAAGAATTTTCTAAGGCACAAAACTCATGCATCGACACGATGCACTGATATTGCGTCGATGCACTAGAAATTGTTCTTCAAATTTTGGCTAAGGCACACATATTGCCAGTCAATGCAACACGTTGAGATAGCGTCGTGCTACTGGAATTTTTGTCCAGTTCCTTTCTTTTTTCTTACTCTTATACATATCCACATGTTTATGACTTTGATCCACATGGCCTTTCGTATCTTCATAATCTGTATCCAATTTTCTTCCTAATCCATGGAAAATTTACCTTGTATCTCTAATCACATCGGTTATCCACAAAACACAATTTATCTCACAATTTAATATAATTAGCACAATTTTTATTCTCAAAACAAGTCCAAAGATAGGTAAATAGCAGTGTTTGGACATATAAATGCGCCCAAGATCACCACCCCATACTTAAAACCTTGTTTGTTCTCGAACAACTTCAAGAAGCACCATCATCAAATATTCTAATCACAACCTAAGAGTCGTGCTAGTGTTGGGCACATTAAAACTTTATTTTACACTTCATTGTCCTAACAGTGAGATTCAATTCATTTCCAAACTTAATATAAGCACACAATCAGGCAACTCAATAAGTAATTCAGACTTTCATCCCTATGCACCCTTACAACAAGAAAGTTTTCCCCTTATCTCTCACAATTTTTTTACTAATTACCATGAGGGGAATATCAATTTTCGATCACTCTCTCTAACAAAGAATTCATACATAATAGGTAATGAACCATAGGCTTGGCCTTAGTGTATTACTTAACTAATTGTCGGATATTGAAGTAGAGGATCAAATAGGTCCTTTTATGGTTGTAATACATGCTAAGGGATAGGTAGGAACTATTTAGGAAATAGTGACTAATCTCCCTAAGGACTTTAATACATAACCACATTCAATCAAAATCACTTTTTGTCAACCCAACTTTTCCTTTCATTATCTTTACAAATCCATTGTTTCACCCCAATCTTTCTAAGCATATTAACACACTACGGTAGGAGTATTTTTATTTTTACATCATAATTCAAATTTTAGATTTTCTTCAAATCCCAATTCTCGGTACGCACCCCTATAGTAGCCACCCTCAACCTAAGCAATTTGCCTTAGTTAAGGTGCACATTATCCTTGACGGATCAAGGCCAAAACAGGTTCATTGTAACGCAATAACCGGGTAACAATAACTGAAATTTTCAACACATAATATTTTCTAACTCTTAACCATCACAATTAAATGCACATATTACTTCTCTAGAGCTTCATTTTCACCTTTTTCTTTCTTTGTAATTCATATTCTCCCTTATTTCATTATTTGTATTAAAGCGCTTAGGAACTATGGATCAAATTAAGGTCTAATAAAGAAAGGATTCGGCTACATATGAGGCTACCAAAGAAATCTGGCTATAGGCTCAATGGGGCTTAACTAAGGTCATACATATGAGTAGGTAAATAAAGTCTTTATAGTTAGGTTAACAAAGAAATGCTTAAATCACTTCCTACACTTAACACCCTTTATTTCGCTTTGTAATCACACCGGGCAAGTTCTAGTCATTCCTATACATGTAGAATATAAACAAACACTTACTCACTCGGTGCATGCTAAGAATCAAGTCGGATCCTTGCGGGTTCTGATATTGTACTTTATCAAATTAAACATTAAGCCAATCAAACCAAACTACACTTGTTGAGATTTAACATCTAAAAATATCTCATTTTTTTGTTCAACACAATTTTTTAAATCTAAAAAATCTTTGCCCAACACATAGCATTTGTCAAAAGTCGCCATTAGGGTTCTATCTTTTACTCAGCTTCTAAAGAAGCGCTCCCCTTAAGATGGTCGTCATCCATCTATCATAGAGGGAGGCACTAAATATGACACTGAAATTGCCAAAAAGGGCACACATAATATTTGTAATCTGAAAATTACCACAAACGGTGAAAATAGAATACCGTAAATAAAACAAACATTTTTTAACTTATTTGACAAAGAGGGCAATCATTTTGCCAAAAAGAGCAATATTGTCAACTTACATCCCACAAAACATAAAATAGAAATAAAAAAATTGTTCAACCAACATAACCAAAACCAACATTGTTCAGATATTAAAAATGGAAGAGATAGAGATGAAAATGAATTAACGACCAACCACCCCACACCTAAACAAAGCACTGTCCCAATGCTAACTATAAGCATAAGGAAGGGTGGCATCATACTCCTTTCTCAGTCAAATGTCACCATGGCCATCACGTCATCAGCATCAGCATCAACACTATCACTAAAATCATCACCTAAGTCACCATCATCAGACTGCTCCTCTTCCTCAACCTCATCATCAAAAAAAGCCATGCACCTTTCCTCATCTGTTGGGACATCATCAACAACGAGCTCATCAATGTTAAGGTCAATGCGCAGCAAATTTCGAGCATGTGGTCCTAGTGGATAGTCAAGCTCCACCGTACAAATCTCTAATTGGGTGGATGGATGCCCTCAGTCCTCAACGTCAGCATAGTTAGCCCATACATATGGGCTGTGATCTCATCAGTGAGAGCATTACACTCAGGCATAGACAAATCCACACCATAAGAAACTGGTCCTTTGGTACGATAAATATCAAGTGGCCTGTCAACAACAGGTGGTAAATAATCTGCCTTCTTCTCTGGCACACCTTGTTACCTCAAAAATTTGGTAAGCAGCCAACCAAATCCATATCTTCAACCCCCTAAGAATCAGGCCTTCCTCATCACCTAAAAAATAAGGGCACCCACATTCACATCCACATCATTAAGAATCAAAGCATAAATAAGACACATCCTATCACGGGTCACCTTCTTCATATGTGTCCCATGAACAAGGCAGGCATAAATGATTCTGGCCCATAAATGTGCCTCCCTGTTCAAGTGAGCAAATGAAAGTGAAACATGTGTACCTCCTTCTTTATGGAGAATCCACCTCGCCATAGATCGAGTGCTACATAGGAGATAATGGATATGCTAATAAGGTGGCTCAATGATCATTGTCTTCAATGGCTCTGGAATCACATAGGGTGCACCTAATAGCTCATGAATAGTGTTTGCAGTGAAAGTTATCACATGACCATATACCTCAACCTCATAATCTTTCAGGTTTCAGTTTGCATAAAATTCCCACACCAGGCTCAAGTTACATACGCCCGACTGCTCAAAGAGAAAAATCATGTGTTAGGCCTCTATCTTTCTCACCATAGAGGGATATTCCTTCATCAAACTTGCCCTATTGATAAATTGATCGGCTGAATATTTTGACTCTTTGTGCTGGGAGTACCACTTTTGTCCTGCCGCAACCACAGCCTTAGTTCCAAACCTCTTTTGACCCCTAGGAACATGTAGGGCTGCAGGCACCCGGTCAGCTTCACGGCTCTTCTTCTGCCTGGTCTCAGATGGTCCAGCTGCATTTTTTCCTTTGCTTATTTGTTGGTGGCTTCTCGACATTGTACCTATTAAACATAATAGCCCACAAACATATAAAACAAGAACCTTCAAATCTAGCCACCACTAAGTATGAAATTTACCCCACACTTAGTTGCTAGCACAGTCTTATATATAAATGCACTAAGGTACTCTGACTTCCCCTTTTTATTTTACAAGTCCAAGCATCAGTTATTCAGCATAAACATACAAAGACATTTCAATGTTGGCATAATTCACAATCTCAGCTCAAGGACTAATGAATGAATAATTTTTCACATAAACACCTCCACTTATGACTACATAACCTCTCTTCACCACACTAAATTCAGTCCCTAGTTTCCATTATATATTAAACATCATTATTCTAATATTCTTGAAATTTCCCCATGATTCAGCAAATTAACTTATTTATTCAGAAACTAAGTTTAATTGAAAGTGTAATTCATCAATTCAATAAGCAAATAAACAAACCAACTTCTCCACAACTTAAAGTCATTCATGCAAATACACCACAAGAACTAAGAGTAGTAAAAAAATGTCAATAACCCACCATTCAAGATTAACAAAATGAGTTCAACAAAAATCCCCAAAATTAACACAATCACTTGTCACTAATTCTATTATTCATGCCATTTAGTATTTCAATTCCACAAAATAAAACTAAGTCGCCTCCTTTATCATCAACTACATAGCATTCTAACATTATTTATCCTATAAAATATTTTTTAGAAAATAAGAAAAGTGAAAGACTCACCTTTGACCTGATGATAAATGAAAAATAAGAGTTTTCAAAAGGGAGGGTCTTAGGGTTAGGGTAAATGGGAGAATAGGTTAAAGTCATATATATAGAGGTCACCTAGAATTGAACAGTCAACACAACGTGTAATGCATCGTGTTGCAAAATCGATGTGATACGTCATGTTCTCATCGCTTCTTTGGAAGTAGCATTAAAAAATTAGTCTAAGTGTTGCCTGCATGCCAACGCGTTGCTTATCGCATTAATAGGACTGACGCGACATGTCAGAATCACATCGGCTTACTGGAAATATCTTTAGAAAATTCTTCTAAGTATGGAATTTATGCACCACGACGCGAGGCGCCAATATAGCATCGATTCACTGGAAATTTCCTCCAGAAAAAATTTCTAAGGCTAAATTTCCCATATTTTAATACCTCTTTTCTTACCCTTCACCTTTTTCTTAGAATGTATCACCTATTTAGTTACTCAAAGGCCCATGTTCATCACCTTATCATCTTATCTTTCTCCACCAAGTTTCTCGTTTTTCACATCAATCAAAAACAATAAAATCATGTAAGTAAAAGGTTGTTGCCTCCCACTAAGCGCCTTATTTTTAGTCATGGCACGACTCATCTTTTGTATTTTACTTTTTTGTTCTTGAACTAAAAAAAATAAACTACCTATTACATTACTTTTGTAGGTTACCTTCGACACAACACCTTATTTTATGTCATGGCACGACTTAGCTCAGTTCTACCCTTCAGCAATTGTGATAAACTCCTTGTGTTTATCCGGATGATCATCCCAATAATGTTTTACACGTTGTCCATTCACTAGGAATTTCTCCATCTTCTCTTTATTCTACAACTCTACATCTCCATGAAGTGTCATTTGCACCACCTCAAAAGGTCCAGACCATTTCGATCACAATTTACCCGGAACAACTTAAGCCTTGAATTAAACAACAGAACAAGTTGTCTGGGTCAAAATACTCTCTCTTAAATTTGTTTATCATTCCATCTCTTGGTCTTCTCCTTGTATAGTTTGGCATTTTTGTAGGCGTGAAGCCTAAACTCATCAAGCTCATTTAGCTGCAGTAACCGTTTCTCCCATGCGGCAGTCATCTCAAGATTCAACTATTTCACAGCCCAATATGCTTGATGTTCCAGCTCCACAGGCAAATGGCATACTTTACCATAAACCAAGCGATATGGGGACATCTGAATGGTCGTCTTGTACACTGTTCTGTAAGCCCAAAGTACATCATCTAACTTTTCACCTAATCTTTTCTCTACCTATTCGCAGTCTTCTGAAGTATCTGCTTAATCTCTCGATTGGACACCTCAACTTGTCCACTAGTTTAGGGATGTTATGCAGTAGCAACCTTGTGCCTAACACCATATTTAACAAGAAGATTTTTGAACCAAGTGTTGATAAAGTACGTACCTCCATCACTAATTATCATTCTAGGTGTACCAAATCTGGAAAATATGTTCTTCTTCACAAATTTCAGCACCACCCTTGCATCTTTAGTTGGACTAGTCACAGTTTTCACCCATTTAGAGACATAGTCAACCGCTACAAGAATGTACAGATTTTCTTGTGAAGGTGGGAATGGTACCATGAAATCAATCCAACAAATATCAAAATCTTTGACCTCTAAAATATTATTGAGGGGAATCTCATGACGCCTAGATATAGTACCCAACCTTTGACATTGATCACAATTTTTCACAAAAGCAATTGCATCCATAGATAATGTAGGCCAGAAAAAACCTGATTGCAGCACTTTTCTAGCTGTCCTCTCACCCCCATGGTATCCACCATAAGGAGATAATTAGCAATCTTCAAGAACCTTTGAAAATTCATCCTCTGGGATACACCTATGAATAACTTCGACTGAACCCTGCTTAAAGAGAAATGGTTCATCCCAAATATAGGCACGTGAATTATGGAGCAATTTTTTCCTTTGTTATGTGGTGGCATCAGGAGGGTACACCTCACAATCTATCAAATTCACAACATCAACATACCATGGGAACTCAACTGCATCTAAAGACAACAAGTTTTCATCAGGAAACTCTTCTTTAATACTAAAAGAGTATCAACAATATGGTTTCAACTTTTCATCCATGACAAGTGGTCAGCAACTTGATTTTTAGTTCTTTTCCTATCTCACATCTCAAGATCAAATTCTTGGAGTAGCAAAATCCACCTAATCAGTCGAGACTTTGCATCCTTCTTGTTCACAAGATACTTAATAGCAGTATGATTAGTATGAACAATGACCTTAATGCCAACTAAGTAGGATCTAAATTTGTCAAATGCATACACCACTTTGAGCATCTCTTTCTCTGTAACCGTATAATTAACTTGAGCAACATTCAATACTTTCCCAGCATAGTAGATTGAGCAAAAAACCTTATCTCTTCTCTAACCTAAAATTGGTCCCACTGAAATGTCATTTGCATTACACATCAGCTCAAATGGTAACTCCCAATCTGGTGATATCAGAATTGGTGCTTTAGTCAAATTCTTCTTTAGTTTTTCCAAGGCTTCTTAGCATTCAACCCTGTAACACCCCGATTCGCTGAACCGGAATGCTACATGGTGCCCAGACCCTGAGGGACCACAAGCTAACCTATGTCTAATATTTGTACCTGTATACTACAAATCATGATATAATAATGCAGAATACATAGAATTGTAAGGCCACAAGGTTCAATTGGATAAAATCATGTGGGTAAAAATACCCAAAACAACTCAATCTGAACGTAAATCTGAACATAAATCTGAATATAAATCTGAACATAAATCTGAATGTAAATCTGAAACCCTCTAAACTATCTGAATAAGGAGTTGAAGAAATATGTATCCAACTAACTCCGTAAAACTAAACTGAAGAAATAAATAAATGTATCAAATCATATTGTCCTCGAAGAAATGAGGACTCACTATGTCTCTGCGACTGGAATGCTACCGCTACTGCTGGGCTGGAGCTCATGTCTCAGAACCTATGGTGTAACATGAAAAGAAAGCACCATAGCGCAAATGCGTCAGTACAACTGGAGTACTGAGTATACGAGGAAGGTAGGCTGAACATAAAGGGTTTCATGCATGAACAACACTGACTGACTAATATGAACATGGAAGTGCAAACACACATATATAGAAACTAGGACCGTGAATACGTGATAGCATGACCTTTAAGTTAATACATGGTTTACTAATAATTTTCATAATTGATACTAAAACTGATAACATGGACGACTGTATTTGACAGTCCTGTATATACTTAAATCTAAAGAATGCCGTGAGTTCATTTACTGAGACTTATACTAAAACTGTGGGAAGTAGTGTTTAACCGACATGCCCCATATATACCGTTATGGCTAAGCTGGGGTCCAATCTCTGCCCCGACAGGAGGGTTGTCAATACCGTACAATGGGTAATGACAACCTGTGAGTGACCTTTATCTGGCGGTACTCAATGAGAATAGTGGGAACCCTAAATTGATAGGTTAAGCCACCTCCTCAACCCTAATCTGACGAGTTATGATGTCTCAACCTATGCTGGCTACGTAGTTCTGGAACATAAGGATGACTACTAAGAATCACACCCTAAACTGGCAGGTGAGTTCCCATCCTTGGGTTCACTCGGTGCTAACCGTTACTCCCATCTGGAGGGACTGGACATGAATAACTGACTGTGCATGACTTAATCTTACTGAATTCCGTTAACCGGCGAAATGTTACTGATATCTGACAACTGACTAAGATCATGAGGTTTTCCTGAGTTACATTACTGACTGAAGTCTATGGAATCATAGCTTGAGTTCGGATATTGTGAAACATGACATGGATCTAGGCACACAGCTATAGCTTTCGAGTACAAGTACCCCCAGGACTCGATGGAAGGAAACTGACACACATGATTGACTTGATCATAATAGTAGAGTCCATAATTTATGATATCATAAGTAGGGATCTCATACTAAGCATGGTTAGAAACATTGTATTGCATGGAAAAGATTTCATATCACATGGAAGTACTTGCACAATCTTAATATCATGTTCATTGCATAAACATATTGGCAACACATACCAATAGCATGGAAGTTCATGTGGATTGCATGGTTATCATACATCTTGTTCATAAGTAGGATTTGCAAGTAAACATAGCATAATCTCATAAGAATAGTTCATGAGTATTCCAACATTTACAAGGCACACTAACAACATAGAAGTCATTGGAACGTAAGGGCATATCATGAATCCTTCACTTCGTCACAATTTAGCTAAATTGCATGATTTGTAGTTTCTTAGGCATTTTATCAAACACCTTACATGCACATCTTAAGCATAGGTGAAATCATCAAATTATACATCATGAACAACCAAATTTACATGTTTCAAACTCATATGATATCATGAAATTCAAAAAAACATATAACGATTCCATCTTGGGAATCACCCAATATCAACAACATGATCATCAACACCCAACAATATAGAAATCATACTTTATAATGAAAAAGAGGGTTTTTGAGCTTTATGGATAAAAGGGATCCATAAATCAACTCACGCATACCTTAGAAGGAAAGATTCTTGATGATTGATGGAGGAATTTCCTTGAAATCAGATCTTCAAGCTTAGTTACGCAATCCTAGTTGTTTTTCTCCTTTAGTGCTCTTGGATGGTGAGCTTTGAGATAAAAATAGGGTTGTAATATGTTTAGAAGCTATATATTTCGTAGGGTTAAGTTTAGAGACGTGTAAGGAGTGTTAAAAGACTTAATTACCCTTAAAGTAACTCAAAACAGAGTGTTTTTGGCACCTAGAATTGACTTAGGCAGCGCCGAAGTGATTGCCTAAGCTTGGTTAGGCGGCACCTAACCAATCACCTATGCTTGGGTTGGGCGGCACCTAACCAATCTCCTATGCTTGAGTTGGGCAGCGCCTAACCAATCGCCTATTCTTACTATCTCTCACGAAAATGGGCATAACTTTTCGCTCGGGTATTGGATTAAGATGAAATTGGTATCGTTGGAAAGCTAATTAGATTCTATACAATTTGGTGGGTCTAAATCAGCCAAAATTCCACATTAACATCGAGTTATTCTTGTTCAAAGATGACCCTTGCAAAATCGAACACTAAAACTTGATGGATTCAAAAATTCTTAGCTTGTATTACCTTAAGTGATTCATATGAACATGCTTAATGCATCATAAGCTATCCTACCTCTAGGATATTCATTGTAAGTCATCTACTCAAGTATGAATCACAGGATAGGAGATTTCATACGTAGGACTACTTATTCACTTCCTAGCTTAGAAACATGTGGGGTATTACAATATCTCCCCCTTAGAAACATTCGTCCTCGAATGAGAATTTACTGAGAAGGGATACAAGACAATAGAACCTGAAGTGAACATGAAGAACTGAAACTTGATCTCATGATTGACATGCTAAACATACTGAACTCGTGCATATCTGATGCACGGACAAGTGACACATGAATGCATGACTGAGTATGAAACGGTTAATAGGTACCAAGTTTATACTGGAAACATGAACGTGAAACTTAATAAGATTAAGGAGAACTATTACCTTAAGCTTGATATGAATTGGCAAGGAAGAGGTGAGGATACTTGCTACGCAGATCTGCTTCTACTTCCCAAGTAGCTCCCTCATGAGACTAATTTTGCCAAAGAACCTTGACTAGAGAAACTTCTTTGTTCCTCAATCTACGAGTCTGATAATCTAAGATTTTGACTCAAATCTCTTCATAGGAGAGGCTGTTCTGAATGTCGATGCTCTGAATAGGGACAAAAACTGCTGGGTCAGCTATGCACTTCTTTTGCAAAGAGACATGGAAGACTGGATGTACTGAGGCTAGATCTCAAGGCAACTCAAGCTCATAAGCTACCTTGCCAAAGCGATAAAGAATTCTGAAGGGACCGATATATCGGGAACTGAGTTTCCCTTTCTTGTCGAACCTCTTCACTCCCTTCGTGGGAAAGATCTTAAGATAGACATAGTCATTGACCTTAAACTCGAGATCCTTTCTACAAACATCTGCATAGAACTTCTGTCGGCTCTAAGCAGCCCAGAGTCTCTTTCTAATCAACTGAACTTTCTCTAAAGCATCGAATATTATGTCAAGACCTATGATTAAGGCCTCACTAACTTTGAACCAACCAATCGGAGATCTGCATCTCCTACCATAGAGAGCTTTGAATGGAGCCATTTGAATACTATAATGATAGCTATTGTTGTATGCAAACTTAATCAAAAGCAAGTGATCGTCCCAACTTCCCTTGAAGTCAATTGCACACGCCCTTAGCATATCTTTAAGAGTCTGAATGGTCCTCTCTACTTGACCATTTGTCTGAGGATGAAATGTTGTGCTGAGATGGACTTGATTACCGAGACCCTTTTGGAATGCTTTCCAAAAGTGAGAAGTAAACTGGATACCTCTGTCTGAGATGATAGATAGGGGAACATCATCTAACCTAACTCCCTGATATAGAGTTTGGCATAGTCCTCGGTGGAATAAGAAGTACGAACAAGAAGGAAATGAGCTGACTTAGTCATTCTATCTATAATGACCCAAACTGAATCATGTTGATAAAGAGTTCTAGGCAAACTCATCACGAAGTCTATGTTAACTTAACTTCTTCCCACTTCCAAGTAGTAATGGTAAACTCTTGCATGGAACCACTAGGTTTCTAATTCTCTATCTTAACCTGCTAACATATAGATCACTTAGCCATAAACTCTGCAACATATCTTTTCATCTCACTCCACTAATAGATCTCCCACATGTCACGGTACATCTTAGTGGCCCCTGGATGAATAGAGTTTCGCACATTATGCGCTTCTGCAAGTATTCGCAGCCTCAATCTAGCTACATCTGGAACACATCGATGACCCTAACAATGAAGAACACCATCTTCCCCTTGGGAGAAAACCTCGACTTTCTAATTCTGAATTGACTCTTTGAGCTTGATAAGGCTAAGATCCCTGTCTTGTTTCTCTTTCACCTTAGAAGTAGAGATGAGTCTGAACTTCTATGAACACATACACCACCCTCTGAAGAATCGACTAAGCGAACGCCTAGTCTAGCAAGCTGATGGATCTCCTGAGCCATCTTTTTCTTACCATCCTCAATGTGAGAAATACTACCCATGGAGAGTCGACTGAGAGCATCGGCCACAATATTGGCCTTGCCTAGATGATAAAGAACACTCATGTTGTAATCCTTCAAGAGCTCTAACCACTTTCTCTGGCGAAGATTGAGATCTTTCTAGGAAAAGACATACTGGAGGCTTTTATGGTTTGTGAAAACATCTACATGAACTCCATAGAGATAATGCCTCCAAATCTTCAAGGCAAAAACTACCGCTGCTAACTCAAGATCATGAGTAGGATAATTCTTCTCATGTGTCTTTAACTGTCTGGAGGTGTAGACTATGACCTTACCATGCTACATGAGGACACAACCTAAACCCACTCTGGATGCATCACAATAGACTACAAAACCATCTAAACCATCCGGAATAGCTAGAAATAGAGTGAAGGTGAGTCGAGTCTTCAACTCTTAAAAGCTCTTCTCGTATGAATCTAACTACTGAAACTTAATCTTCTTCTGAGTCAATCTAGACATGGGAGATGCAATAGAATAAAATCCCTCGACAAACCATCTATAATAGCTAGCCAAACCTAAGAAACTCCTAATATCTGATGGAGATACGGGTCCAGTTTTTTACTGCCTCAGTTTTCTGAGGATCTACTCTAATTTCATCACCAAAAACAATATAACCAAGGAATGCTACTGATCTTAGCCAAAATTCGCACTTGCTGAACTTCACAAATAATTGGTGATCCCTGAGAGTCTGAAGAACAGTCTTGAGATGGTCTGCACGATCACGCTCTGTGCAAGAATAGACCAGAATATCATTTATAAAGACTATGACAAACATGTCCAAGTACTGCTTGAACACACGGTTCATCAAATCCATAAAAGCTACAGGGGCATTGGTAAGACCAAATGACATGACTAAAAATTCAAAGTGACCATATTGAGTATGGAAAGCTGTTTTCGAAATGTCACATTCTCTAACTCTGAGCTGATGATAGCCTGACTTGAGTTCTATCTTGGAAAAGTAACTAACACCCTGAAGTTGGTCTAATAGATCATCAATCTTAGGAAGAGGATATCTGTTCTTGACCGTGACCTTGTTGAGTTGACGATAATCAATACACATCCTGAGAGAACCGTCTTTCTTGTGCACGAATAACACTGGCGCACCCCATAGGGAAACACTGGGTCTAATGAATCCCTTATCTAAGAGATCCTTCAACTGATCTTTTAGCTTCTTGAGTTCTGTTGGTTCCATTCTATATGGTGGAATAGAGATAGGTTGAGTATCCAGAAGAAGGTCTATACCGAAGTATATTTCTCTTTCGATAGGAATGCCTGGAAGATCTTCGGGAAAGATATTTGAGTATTCATTAACAACAGGGACTATTTTGAGGCTGGGAGATTCAAAACTGGAATCTTTAACATGCACGAGATGATACACACACCTCTTAGAAATCATTCATCTTGCCTGAAGGTAGGAAACAAGTTGACCCCTGAACGCTGAAATGCTACCCTTCCACTCTAGGATGGGCTCATTCGGGAATTGAAATTGAACTATCCTATTTCTGCAGTCGACTGTGGCATAGCAGGAATGAAGCCAATCTATGCCGAGGATGATATCAAAATCAGTCATCTCTAACTCTACTAAATCTAGTGACGTGGATTTCTGAGATATCATAGCTGGTCAGTTCCTGTATACCCGCCGGGTTATGATGGTTTTACCCACTGGGGTAGAGAATAAGAAGGGCTCTGCTAGGACTTTGGGACTGATTCCAAAATCGCCTGCTATGTATGGAGTAACAAAAGACAAAGATCCACTTGGGTCTAGCAAAGCATAAACATGAACATGGAAAATCTATAACGTACCAGTAATGAAATCAGGAGAATTTTCCTGATCCTGCCGGGACAGAGGAGCATAGAGTCTGTTTGGGTGTTGCCCACTGGTAGCACTGGAAATGGCACCCTGCTGGTTCGGGCAACTAGACTAAGCTGTAGAATGATTTTGCTGAGCCTGAAGACTTGACTACAGACACTTCCTAATCCTGTGGCCTGGCGTGCCACAACCAAAATAGACATCACTATCGGCTCTGCAAATACCCGTGTGGTTCTTACCACAAGTCTGACAAAGGGGATTCATTCTGCCACTGCTAACACTGCCTCGAGATTTAGAGCCTCGTGCTTTGTTTTCATTGCCATCTCTGAACTTCGCCACTGGAGCACTGGCTAAGGAAGGAGCTAGAACGGCTGAATTGGAGTGAAACTGTGAATGGTTTCCTCCATCCAACTTGGGGTGAGCAAAGTTAAAATTACCTGACCTTACTCTCTTGTTCTGCCTCTCCCTAGTCTTAAAATTCTGCTCTTCTACTTGCTGGGCATGGGTCATGAGTCATGCTGAGGTCATATCACTGATTAGCATTGTAGACCTATACTCATTTACCACGCTATCATTGACCCCTGACACAAACTTGCTCATCTTAGCTCTATTGTCTGCAACCGCATGAGGATCATCCTGAATAGCTGAGTAAATCTGAGAGAATACTCCCTACCATCATATTCCCTGCCTGAGGCTGATGAACTCAAGAACTTTGGCTTCCCTCAGCTCTTGGGGAAAGAATCTGTCTAAGAAGGCTATGACAAATTCCTCACGCTCGATAGGTCCTGTATTATCTAACCTCTTCAACTTTTACTATTTGAACCAATCATGAGCAACATCCTGTAACTGGTAGGCGGCTAACTGAGCACTCTAACTAGAAGTAACACCCATGATGTCAATGACCTTCTGGACTTGGTCAATGAACTCCTGAGGGTCCTCATTAGACTTAGACCCATGGAAAGATAGAGGGTTCATCCGAGTGAAGTCCAGAACCCTAGCCGCCTTGGGATTGGCTAATGGATTGGCTGGAATGACTGGTGGCCATTTAGTCTGTGCAGCCATGGACTGAGCAAGTGTGGTAAATATGGCTCTAAACTCCGCATGGGAAATATATTCGCCCAAAGGATCTTCGGGCTGAGGATCTGGCTGGTTTCTTCTCTTTGGGGCCATGGTCTGGAATAAGAGAAGAATGGATTAGACTGAGAGTTTAACTTGTGATTATGCTCACTAGCATGACATGAATAATGAAGAAAGGGGACTGTTCCTAAAACATCTTATAGCCTCCCGCACCTAACTAGGGCGCGCAACACACCCATGTACAAGACTCTACAAGATGTGGCTTTCAGACTTCCTAGGACTCTATTGAACCTTAGGCTCTGATACCAAGTTTGTAACAACCCTATTTGCTAAACCGAAATGCTACACGATGCCCATGACCTCGAGGGACCAAAAGCTAACCCATATCTGATATCTGTACCTGTATACTACAAATCATGATATAATAATGTAGAATACATATAACTGTAAGGCCATAAGGTTACTGGATAAAATCATATGGGTGAAAATACCCAAAACAACTCAATCTGAACGTAAATCTGAATATAAATCTGAACATAATTCTAAACATAAATCTAAAAGCCTCTAAACAATTTGAATAAGAAGTTGAAGGAACATGTCTCCAACTAACTCTGTAAAACTAAACTAAAGAAATAAATAAATGTATCAAATCATATTATCCTCAAATCAATAAGGACTCACTGTGTCTCTGTGACTGGAATGCTACCGCCACTGCTGGGCTAGAGCTCGTGTCTCAGAACCTATGGTGTAACATGAAAATAAAGCACCATAGAGCAAATGTGTCAGTATAACTGGAGTAATGAGTATACGAGGAAGGTAGGCTAAACATAAAAGGTTTCATGTATGAACAATACTGACTGACTAATATGAACGTGGGAATGCAAACACACATATATAGAAACTAGGACCGTGAATACGTGATAGCATGACCTGTAAGTTAATACATGGTTTATTGATAATTGTCATGACTGATACTGAAACTGATAACATGGACGACTATATCTGCCAATCCTATATATACTAAAATCTGAAGAACGCCCTAAGTTCTTTTACTGAGACTGATACTGAAACTATGAGAAGTAGTGTTTAACCAAATGCCCCATGTATGCCATTATGGCTAAGCTGAGGTCCAATCTCTGCCCCGACTGGAGGGGTTTCAATACCGTGCCATAGGTAAGGACAGCCTGTGAGTGACCCTTATCTGGCAGGTACTCAATAAGAATGATGGAAACCCTAAACTGACGGGTTAAGACACCTCATCAACCCTAATCAAATAGGTTAATATGTCTTAACCTACACTAGTTAAGTAGTTCTAGAACATAAGGATGACTACTAAGAATCACACCCTGAACTGGAGGGTGAGTTCCCATCCTTGGGTTCACTCGGTGCTAACCTCTACTCCCATCTGGAGGGACTGGACATGAATAACTAACTGTGCATGACTTAATCTTACTGAATTCCATTGACTGGCAGAATGTTACTGATATCTGACAACTGACTAAGATCATGAGGTTTTCCTGAGTCACATGACTGACTGAAGTCAATGGAATCATAGCTTGAGTTCAGATATTGTGAAACATGACATGGATCTAGGCACACAGCTATAGTTTTTGGGTACAAGTACCCCCAGGAGTCGATGGAAGGAAACTGACACACATAATTGACTTGATCATAAGAATAGAGTCCATAATTTATAATATCATAAGTAGGGATCTCATACTAAGCATGGTTATCAACAATATATTGCATAGAAAGGATTTTATATCACATGGAAGTACTTGCACAATCTTAATATCATGTTCATTGCATAAACATATTGGCAACACATACCATTTACATGGAAGTTCATGTGGATTGCATGGTTATCATACATCTTGTTCATAAGTAGGATTTACAAGTAAACATAGCATAATCTCATAAGAATAGTTCATGAGTATTACAACATTTACAAGGCACATTAACAACATAGAAGTCATTGGAACGTAAGGGCATATCATGAATCCTTCACTTCGTCACAATTTAGCTATATTGCATGATTTGTAGTTTCTTAGGCATTTTATCAAACACCTTAAATGCACATCTTAAGCATAGGTGAAATCATCAAATTATACATCATGAACAACCAAATTTACATGTTTCTAACTCATATGATATCATGAAATTCAAAAAAACATATAACAATTCCATCTTGGGAATCACTCAATATAAACAAAATGATCATCAACACCCAACAATATAGAAATCATACTTTATAATGAAAAAGAGGGTTTTTGAACTTTATGGATGAAAGGGATCCATAAATCAACGCACGCATACCTTAGAAGGAAAGATTCTTGATGGTTGATGAAGGAATTTCCTTAAAATCGGATCTTCAAGGTTAGTTACGCAATCCTAGTTGTTTTTCTCCTTTAGTGCTCTTAGATGATGAGCTTTGAGATGAAAATAGGGTTGTAATATGTTTAGAAGCGATATATTTTGTAGTGTTAAGTTTAGGGATGTGTAAGGAGTGTTAAAAGACTTAATTACCCTTAAATTAACTCAAAACAGAGTGTTTTTGGCACCTGGAATTGACTTAGGCAGTGCCCAAGTGACTGCCTAAGCTAGATTAGGCAGCGCCTAACCAATCGCCTATACTTACTATCTCTCACAAAAATGGGCATAACTTTTTGCTCGGGTATTGGATTAAGGCAAAATTGGTATCGTTGGAAATTTAATTCGATTCTCTACAATTTGGTGGGTCTAAATCAGCCAAAATACCACATTAGCATCGAGTTATACTCATTCAAATATGACCCTTGCAAAATCGATCATTAAAACTTGATGGATTCAAAAACTCTTAGCTTGTATTACCTTAAGTGACTCATATGAACATGCTTAATACATCATAATCTATCCTATCACTAGGATATTCATTGTAAGTCATGTACTCAAGTATGAATCAAAGGATAGGAGATTTCATACATAGGAATACTTATCCACTTACTAGCTTAGAAACATGTAGGGTATTATAAACCCCAAACTTGAATTTGGCTTCTTTCCCCAATAATTTGCACATGGGGCTTGCAATTCTTGAGAAATCTTGGATGAACCTCCTATAGAAACCTACATGTCCCAAGAACTCTACACTACTTTGACTGTGACTGGATGTGGCAATTTTTCAATCACTTATACCTTTGCCTTATCTACCTTGATTCGTTTTCATTAGTTTTTATGCCCTAGGACAGTTCCTTCCTTAACCATAAAGGGGCATTTTTCCTAATTTATCACCAAGTTTGTCTCTTTGCATCGAGCTAGAACTCTGTCAAGATTCTGCAAGAACTTTTTAAAAGCATTACCATACATAGAGAAATCATCCATGAATACCTCCACAAAGTCTTCAACCATGTAGGAGAATATAGCCATCATACATCTCTGGAATATAGCAGGTGCATTGCATAGGCCGAAGGGCATGCGTCTGAATGCGTATATACCATAAGGACAAGTGAAAGTGTTCTTTTCCTGGTCTTCCGGTGCTATGATTATCTGATTATAGTCAGAGTACCCATCCAGGAAACAATAATACTCTTGTCCCGCCAATCTATCCAACATTTCGTCAATGAAAGGAATCAGATAATGATCGTTATGAGTTGCTTCATTCAACATCCCATAATCAATACATATCCTCCAACCGGTCACCATATGTGTAGGGATTAACTAATTATGATCATTCATTATCACAGTCATCCCTTTTTTCTTAGGTACACAGTGCACCAGACTTACCCATTTGCTATCGAAAATTGGGTAGACAATACCACTATCTAACAACTTAATCACTTCTTTTCTTCCCACCTTTTTAATCACGAGATTCAACCTTCTTTTTTGCTTCACTCTAGGTCTGTAACCCTCTTCCATGTAGATGTTATGCTTACAAAATGCTAGATTGATTCCTGTAATATTGGACATCTACCAATCAATCACCTTTCTTATCCTTTTTAGAACTACTATAGCTTTCTTTACCTATACATCTGATAACCCTGCAGACAAAATAAAAGGTAAAGTATATTGATCACCAAGAAAAACATATTGTAAATGTGGAGGAAGAACCTTAAGCTCTAAGTTAGGAGCTTCTTCAATTGAGTGCTTGGGCAATGGACCAATTGGCCTATTCAATGGTTCGACAGGCACTTTGTTCATCTCAATCACTGCCAAATTCATAACCTGAACCAATTTCAATGCCTCCACATCTCCATAAAGATCATGACCCATCAAAGATCATTCTAATGGATCATCAGACAACAGCAAATTCCAATTTGAAGTAAGATCAATGATCGATATAGATGACAATTCCTCATATATAGCTGGCTGTTTTAGCACCTTGTACATATCAAAGACTTTTACTTTATCATGCCCTCGCATTGTCATTTTTTTGGCTGCTACATTAATTAGTAACTATCCCGTTGCTAAGAAGCGTCGTCCTAAATTAAATAAAACCATAGGATCAACCTAATAAAGAATTACAAAATCCACCAGAAGATTAAAGATCCTACTTGCACCAACACATCTTCAATAATAACATTCAGCCTAGCAAGTGACCGATCTGTCAACTGTAAAATAATAGTAGTGGATTTGGGACTCCCAAGACCCATCTTCTGGAACCACGATCTAGGAATAAGATTTATGCTAGATCCTAAGTCACACAATCCTCATACACTAATGGTCTGTCCAATGGTAATCTGAAAGGTGAAACTACCTGGATCCTTAAGCTTTGTGGGCAATTTGTTTTAAATCTTGGAAGTACACTCAGAGTAAGTGCAACTGTAGCATATTCAGTCAACCGGTTCTTATTCATAACTATATCCTTCCGGTATTTTTCATAATTTGGCACACTTTGAAGAATGTCAACAACAGGAATATTCACTTAAACCTACTTCAGAAGATCTAAAAGCTTCTTGTAACTAGCTTTCTCTTGATGTTTCTTGCCCTTTGAGGAAAAGGTAAGGGAAGAGTCTTCTTCTCCATATGAATTTCTTAACTTGCTACTTTTTTATTGAATTTTTTCTCTACATTATTTTTAACAGCCTTATCATTGATTGTGGGTCTAACCTTCTCCTGAACTGTCTCCTTAGTTTGCAGTCCACTCCTTGTTGTAACCGTATTTACCTGCTTAGGATTTGCCTCTATTTCTCTAGGTAATGCTCCTTGAGGTCTTGTATTTTGTGCTACTACAATTTGGCGCAGTTACAACTCTAGATTTCTTGTAAGAAATTATTGACTCTTCAACTCAGCTACAAACTATGCCTGAGTCTTAATTTCAGTTGCAAATTATGCTTGTTGAGCCATAAACTGCTTCATCAATTCCTCCATATTGCTATATTGAGTAGTCACCTAAGTATTCTGAGATAGTTTTGGATTTGGTTACACTGGTCCCTTATATTGATTTGTATTTTTTTCTTGATTTCCACCCCATAAGAAATTGGGATGGTTCCTCCATTTGGGATTATAAGTGTTACCAAAACTTTATAATCCTTATTGATTTGCATTCCCCATATAGTTGACAGAATCCAAATTAGCCATGCAAGCATCAGCTACATGCTCACTACTTCCGCAAACCTCACACAAAGAATTTACCTATTGGACTATATTTGTTGTAGCTACTGGTTGAGTAACACCCAACTTTATGTTATTAAGCTGAGTAATCATATGATTTTGCATAGCCGTGATTTGTAACTGTAGCGCTGTGAACTGATATACCTCCAATACCCCTGTAATTTCCTAGTAGTACTCCTTAAATCAGCAAGCCAGTCAGGATTCCCTTGTGAATCCAATTCAACAGTGTTTAAAATTCTTCATACATCTTCTCAAGATCCATTCTACCTACTTTTAAATCCAAGAGAATATTCATGTTTGACTCCAATCCTTTAATGAAAGTATGCACAAGAACAACGTTTGACTGATGATGGTGAGGGAAATTTCTGAGCATACCCTTAAATCTCTCCCAAGCTTGGTAGATATTCTCTTCTTCTTTCTATTTGAAACTCAAGATCTCGCTCCTCAAGTGTGCAGTCTTCCCAGATGGAAAGATTCAAATAAGAAATTTCTGAGCAAGATCTTTCCATGAAGTGATGGAGAGTGGTGGTTCATCATGTAGCCACCTTTTTACTTCCCCCATGAGAGAGAAGGAAAATAGTGTCAACCTGATATAATCAGAACTCACCCCTTCAGGAGTATATGTATGGCTTATTTCCAAGAATGTTTGTTAAGCTGCTGCGGATCTTCGTGTGAAAGTCCATGAAATTGCCCCGTTGAATTAAGTAATTACACCATATTCTACTTCAATTCTAATTGACCTGCCGGTTCGGGCTTAAGAATATTGCTCGTCACATTTTTTGTAAGTGGGATTGCCACCTCATGAATAGGTCTAGTAGCTACTTTAGCAAGAACAACTAGAATAACAGGAATGACAGGAGGTGGAACATTCCTAGCATTTGGATCCATCATTTCATTTCACTGTTCAGCCATTCTTCGCCTTTGTTGAAAGATTTGCTCTTGTTCTACAAAAGGCTCTACCAGTTCTTTATATCTTTCCAGTCCTGGATTCAGCTAAACCTGCAAAATTTCAACCGCTAAGATCAAATCGTTAACACTTAAACTTAAAATCAAAAACCAAAAATTTATCAATTTACAAATTATCTTAGTCCCCGACAACGGTGCCAAAAACTTTTTGCATCTCAGATGCACACGCAAGTGCACGTGATCGTTCAAGTAATAAAGTGATTTAGAGAATCAAAAATTTAACCAACTTTTAGTTTTAGACAATGAGTATTAAGTGTTGTAAAGTTTCAAGATGATTTTGAACTTGAGAATAAAAATATAAAGTAATTAATTAGAAATAACAGTTTAAGAATAAACAAAATCAAGCAATGGTTGTAAACAATTATTTATGGCGATCAACCAAAGGCCTTGGCTGGCAAGAATATTAACATAGAAAGGTAAGCCTGTGTGGTTACCCAACCCCTGCGAAAGGATATCTAAGTCGTCCCTAAGCTTTAGGGCCAAGTTCTAGTGGGTAATTATGAGACTAAGGCTAATGCCAACAGGCAGTGATGACCCCTTAGAAATAAATAAAGTTGTGATTGTTGTTCATTGATTAAAGGATTGACTGTGTATTTTGGCCACATTATTGTCGATAAATTATTTACCCACTCTAACTAAACCACCACTGCACTGCCATTTCCATGTCTTATCATATATTTGTGCAGGAAGGCAAAAATCCCTTTAATCAGTGGAACTGATAATGAGGTTCGGGTAATGCATAAAAAATATATTTAGAAGACAAGGGATGCCTCAAGGTTCAATATGACGGTCAACAAACCTCCATCCTATTAGACTCAGTTGGCACTAATTCCTGAATCATCAGAGATTTCTTTAGGTATGCCATTACCTCTTGCTACGTATCTGTCTCCTACCACATCTGTAGGTTCAAATTCAATGCCTATGGGTGGGACTACAGATTCTACGTCAGTTCCATCCCAATATTCTGAATACAGGCTGAATCAAGAGAACTTTGCAAAGTCGGTCCAAGCCCAAAAAAGGTTTGTAAAGCAGTTAGCTATATGGAGGCGGATTTCAAACTCTTTGTTGAAAGAATTATAGAGGTAGCAGTATGTTCTTTCAGGAACATTCAGCTAAGAATGGATGATATGGAGAAGCAACTCAATTTCCATGTCCATCCTAGATTTTGCCAAATTTATGGTGGATTTAGACAGGCCCAGGCAAATATAATAGAGCTAAAATGGCAGCCGCAACAATCCATGTTTGATCCAGCCTAAATCACAGGTGATGAGGATAAAGGTCTTGTTGACTTAATGGGAAGACCGTAAAGACAAGGGTAAGAAACTAGTAGAGATAGATCAAAAAACTGAGAAAGCTGCAAAGAGAGCACCTAAAAAAAGAGACTTAAAGCCATGTCACCGAAAGAGAGGAAGGATTATGAGATACAGAAAGCTTTTAAGAGGTCAAAGAGAACAGAGAAAAGGCAGAAAAAGAGACTGCAAAATAAAGCTACTGATGTTTCCATAAGTTCATCCCCAGCTAGGAGGCCAATTTCTAACCCTATTCACCATGAGATCCCTCCAATTTCGAAGGATATTGATGTGAGGACCTCTACCACCATAGGGGTTAATATTGCTGAAGATGAGTCTAAAGCAGCCTCAGGCCATTTGACTAAATCCTCATCTGACTGAAAGGTTGTACAAGTATTTTCCTCCCTTTGTTCTTACTTTGCATGTATTGAAGACATTGCATGTATTGAAGATACTTATACCATGGGAGTTTTTGTTGCCGATGTTCTTTTCCATCATGTTTTATCTAGGAGAACCAGTACGTCTAGATTACATTTTAATTTTCATGTGATATTCTGTAAATACCATCAAGTGATTTTTTATATAAGTAATTTTCTGTTATGTTGGCATCATTGTGTATATATGGATGATAGGATTTTGGCAAAGTATTTTAATTTCTTAAAAAAAATTGTATAATTATTTCTTCTTACCATATGGTAAAGTGTTATGCAACCGTTTGTGACTCTGAAACTGGCATTGGAATGTAGAGTAAAGCAAAGCATAACTATGTGATATGCATCCCAAGAGTTAGTGTGATAGGAATTAACTCAGTGCCTGTGTGTGTAAATATTTGAATAGTTCTGGCATAATTGTTACCCCTAGAACTTTCCCAACTCATTAGATATTGTCGTTTGTTTGACCCAATAAGATAGGATAGTAGGTCTCCTTGTTTTGTTAGTCCACTCAGCAAAAATAATGACCCACCAAAAACATTTTGTTTCCTTTGTAAGCCCTGTTGAGCTTTATTAGTGTTTGCTCTACCCAAATAAGCTTGATTCACTCTCTAGAAGGTGTTAACACTTAGCTTTGGCCCCAGTCCAATTTCGGACATTGTGCACTTCAAGTTAGGCAAATTGCCTAAGTTGAGGGTGGCTAGTGTTGGATTGCTAGTGGCCTCGAAGAGCGAGTTAAATATGATTTGAGAGGTAGCATCCAGCCTTAGTCTAGTTAGATATCTAAATAGATATTGGGTACCTCAACTAACTACATTAGCATAAGTTAAGGGTAGCTGATGCTGTTGTTCTTCTAAAAAATGAAAAAAACTAGTTTATGGCAAGGTCTTGGATGGATAATAAAGATTGTAAATGAGCGAAAGAACTGTAATCCTGATGACTAGCTACCAAAAAGGGTAAAGAGAGTGAAGTTTTGGAATTTAAGTCACTCTTCCAAATGATCAACCCTCACCAAGATTAAAACCTCATTATAAATCTTAGCAAGTCCTTCTTGATCTTGACAAGTCAATCATGAGAGAACGTTAGATGATAAGGGCAAGATTTGGGTGTGCACTATGTTTGTAACTTCTTTTCTGAGAGTGAGAGTCTTAGTTTCGTCCATGACTTGATTGTATAATGTGAGGTGGACTTTTTTGATTGAGAGGGCATATTGAGTTATACCTGGTCTACATTTTTTGGGGGGTATTGTATATGTGGCTGTAATATGTTGATTTGTAGTTAATGCCAGTAGTAGATCCATATGTGTTGAGATAACATAGCCGAATAGCCAATTGAATAATTGTATGATCGTGCTGGTTTGACTGGGAAATACCCATCATGATGTCGTTCATATATACATCTTGGTTTTGAGTTGCTTGAGGACAAGAAATTGCCATAAGTTGAGAGTGTTGATGTTTTGGATTTTGACAGAACTTTTTGGGCTTTTTTATTAGGATAATTCTATAATTTCAAGCAACTATTGCGGTATTTAACATTGGACTTTTGTGTTTTTACGACAAGAGCTGAGCATGAAGAACAACTTGGATAAACTGGTAAAAACAAGAAAAAAATGACAAGCAACGACTTAGGCATTGGACCGTCGACCCTGCGATGAACCATCGACCTAACCATCCCTCAGAAGTAGAAGGCAGTGTAACTGAAAGTACCACAGCGGTCCAAGCGATGGACCGTCAACTCTGCTATGAACCATCGGCCCAGCTGTTGTAAAAAATAGAATGTAGTATCACTGGAACTTCAGCGACGGTCCATCGCTTGGACCGCTGTGGTACTTTCAGTTACACTGCCTTCTATTTCTGAGACGGTCCAAGCGACTAACCATCACCTCAGCGACGAACCATCCTCGACTCGTCGAGCATGACACGGTAATTTCAAGTTTAAATTTTAAAACCCCAATCCTAGAATCATATAAATACTAAGTATTAGGTTTTATTTTGGGACTTTTGACAAGAGTATCATACTTTCTCCTCTATTGAGAGCATTATAACACTTTTTTATAGATTAAAAGCTAGAACCTGAGATCTGATTATTATTTCCATATTATCCATTTAAGATTGAGAAGAACAGTATTATAAATTTTGTAAGTACTCTCTTAAAGCTATTTATGAACTTCAATATGTCTTTAATATCTTATATGGAGATGAGTGGGTAAACTCCCATAACTAGGGTTATGGGAGCCTTGATGTAGAGAGCTATTTAGGGTTGTGAATCCATTTGATTTCTAACGTCTATCTAAATTGCATGAATGTCTCTTCATTATAATAAAATCTCTTGGTTCCAAACTTGAGAAGTGAGCCCATAAGCAGCATTTTTCTAAACAAGAAAGTGAATATTGGTAAAAGAGGTAATTCACATAAAATCTATAGATTTACCCTTTGGGTTAAGGGTTAGTGCCCAAACGGGATCAACCCTCATGAGAACTCTATTGGATAATACAAAATTCATTTAAGTTCAAAAGAAGTAAAGGGTGAAATACCCATTAGGTTAAGAAACAAGGAGGTAATCCTTAGAATTCAATATTTTTTGCAATTGAAATTAGAAGTTAGAAATCAAACACTAATTCACAACCCCAACTGTTTGAACATCTTATTGAGCATAACTCTAGTTGCCTCATTCTGATTGAATTGTACTTGTATTACCTCTCATTAGTTGTATCTCTACATGATAGAAGAATGAAGGAATATTATTAACACATTAAACCACCCTTTATTCTGGAACCTTAGATCAATAGTCCATTAAGAATTAGATTACTTATTTGCACAAGTATTCCCTATGGGATTCAACCCCAACCTTTGTTGAGTTTTATATTTGACAACGACCACTTATAATTTCATGAGAAAGTTATAATTTGGGCGTATCAGGCATCCCCTGATATTGTCACTGGTATATTGTAGCTCTTATCTTGTGATGTTTATTCTTTGCTTGATCTGGGTTTTACCCTATCTTATGTGACTCTTTATTTGGTTGTATACTTTAGTTTTGGTCCTGAAAATATTTCTGACCCATTTTCTATTTCTACTCTCGTAGGTAAGTCTATTATTGCTAGAAGAATCTATAGAGGTTTTGTGGTGTCTATCTTTTATAGGGAGACATTAGTGGATTTGATAGGACTTAATATGGTGGATTTTGATGTAATCTTTCAGATGGATTGTTCTTTAGATTATAGGACCCAAAAGGTCAATTCCTATACTCTTAATGAACTAGTAATTGATAAGGGGGAGTTCCTTAGTGCCTTAAAGGAGGTTTATTTCTTATCTTAGAGCTCAGAAAATAATTTTGAATGGATTCCTTCACTATCTAGTTTGGGCTAATATTCTAACTCTAAAAGTCCTTCTTTGAAATCTGTCCCTATGGTTAATATATTACCTAATATTTTTCTCATTGATCTTTCTAGAATTCCTCCCTATAGGGAGATAGATTTTGGTTTTGATCTTCTACCAGATACTCACCCTATTTCCATTCCTTCTTATAAGATGGCTCTGGCTAAATTAAAGAAGCTTAAGAAGAAGTTGAAAGATCGCTTTGAAAAGGGTTTCATTTGCCTTAGTGTTTTTCTGTGGAGTGCTCCTATGTTTTTTGTGCAATAGAAAGTTGGGTCTCTTCGAATGTGTATAAACTATCATTAGTTGAAAAAGGTTATAGTAAAGAATAAGTATCCTCTTTCCTTGATTGATGACCTATTCGATCAGCTCTAGGGTGCAAGGTATTTCTCTAAGATTGATTTTCATTTGGGCTACCATCATTTGAAAATTAGGGAGATTGATATTCCCAAGACTACTTTTCAAACCATGTACGGTTATTATGAGTTATTGGTTATGTCATTTGGGTTGACTAATGCTTTGGATGCTTTCTAGATCTTATGTATTGGGTCTTTAGGAAATTTTTGGATTTACTTGTTAGTCTTTATTGATGACATTTTGGTGTACTATAAGTTTAAGGAGGATTATGTCAATCACCTCCAAATTGTATTTTAGATGCTTGAAGACTCGAGGTTGTATGCAAAATTTTCTATGTGTGAGTTTTGGCTAAGTGTTGTGACCTTTCTTGGGCACGTTGTTTCTAATGGAGGGATCAAAGTAGATCCACAAAAAGTTGAGGCAGTTAAGAAGTGGCCTAGACCCTTGAATCCAACTGAGATTAGGAGCTTATTAGGCTTGGTTGGGTATTATAGGAGATTTGGGGAAAGTTCACATCTATTGTTGTGCTGCTAAAGAAGTTAACTTAAAAAAAGGTTAAGTTTTTGTGGTTCGATGCTTGTGAGGTAGTTTTGAGAAGTTGAAGGATAGGTTGACTTTTGCGCTAGTTTTGACCCTGGGTACTGATGGTTTTGTTGTGTAGTGTGATTCATCCTATGTAGGACCAGGTAATGTTTCAATGTAGCATGGTAAGTTTGTAGCCTATGCTTCTAGAAAACTTAAGGTTCATGAGACAAATTACCTAACACACGATCCAGAGTTGGCGATTATGGTCTTTGCGTTAAAGAAATAGTGTCATTATCCATATATAGTGCATGTGGATATTTATTAAAACCAAAAGATCTTGTAGTATGTATTTACTTAGAAGTATTTAAATCTTAGGCAGAGGCGGTGGCTCTAATTACTTAAGGACTACAATAGAAGTCTTTACTATTATCTAGGTAAAGCTAATATTATTGCTAATACTCTTAGCTGTTTGTTTATGGGGAGCTTATCTCATGTTGAAGAGGAGAAAAGAGGATTGCTAAAGGATATTCACAAGTTGGCTAACATGGGAGACCATTTTTTAACTCTAAGATGGAGGAGTAGTTTTTCATGAATTGGTTAAATCATCTCTTGGTGATGATGTGAAGGAGAAGCAGGCTTTTGATCACATACTTATGCAGATAGAGGATTATGTGGGTCAGCAAAGGTTTGTGGCATTAAAAATTAGGGGAAATGGCATCTTGAGGTATTAAGGAAGGTTGTATAATCCTGATATTGATTGGCTATGGATCTTTGTTGAGGCTCTTGAGTCTAGATATACAGTTCATCCAGGTTTGACTAAGTATGTATTAAGACTTGAAGAAAATCTACTGGTAGAATAATATAAAAAGAGATGTGGCTAACTTTATGGCTAAGAGCATGGTTTGTCAGCAGGTTAATATTGAGCATTTGAGGCCTGGTGGAATATCTCAAGAGATAGAGTTACCCATGTAGATGTGGAAAACAATTAATATGGATTTCATTATGGGTCTTCCGCAATCTCTCAATAACTATGATTCTATTTTAGTCATTATGGATAGAATGACTAAGTCAGCTCACTTTTTTCCTGTGAGGACTAACTAGGAGAAGATTATGCTAAGTTGTTCATTTAAGAGATAGTTAAGTTACATAGGGCAACGGTATCTATTATTTCAGACCAAGGTACACAGTTTTCATCTCAGTTCTAGCATGCATTTAAAAAGGGTTTGGGTACATATGTGAATCTTAGCACTGCTTTCCACCCTAAAAAATATAGACAAGCGGAATAGACTATTCAAATTTTCGAGGATATAGTAAGGGCCTGTGTGATTAATTTTAAAATTAGTTGGTTTGATTACTTGCCCCTCATTGAGTTCATTTACTATAATAGTTATCATTCCAGCATCCAAATAGCTCCTTTTGAGGCTCTTTATGGTAGGAGGTGTACTCTTGTTAGGTGGTTTGAGGTAGGTGAGACTAGGGATGTTAAAAGGGTGCTTTGGAAAAGTTATAGAACTTTTGAAGGGGTTTGGGGTCATTTTGGGATCCTAAGGCAGTAAGCCTCCATGATTGTAGCGTGCCACGGAGGATTAACCTCCATAATAAGGGCGTGGGACGGAGGCCGGCGTGCCATGCTCTTATGTTAATTTCATCCATTTTTTTCACTTGGGGTGAACGGATATTTGTCTTTTTACCCCTGTCAAGACTTTTAAACATTAAATAACCCATTTTCCTTCTATCTTCAAAGATCAAAACCATTTTTTTTCCTCTTCAACTCAAAACCCAAGAAAACTCAAGGATTTTATAGCGAATTCAACATTCAAGCTCCAAACATCCAATCCTCTTTAAATTCGTTGGTATTTCAGACATTTTGATCATCTTGAACTTGTAATTTTACATTGTGGCATTAAATTATTGAATATGCATGAGAATGGAATTGATGGGTTTTAAATTGGGTTGAGATATTTTGGTTTTTTTCCACTTGAAACACTTGTCCTGTGTTTTAAATGGATAATTCATTCTTTAATTTATAGTTTTGGAACTGAATGGTGCATTGTTTTAATGGGTGGAATGGGGGATGTGGGTTTCCCAAAATTGATGGACTTTTTGGCTTGATAATGACATTAACCTCAATCCATTTTGTAAACTTAATTTTGAATATGGATAATTGCATGGTTTAACTTGTATTTTGAGCCCATTTCATTGCATTAAAGGATAAATAAATGAATATAATTTTGGATGGACTTATTGGACTTGGTTCTGGATTTAAATGGAACTTAGAAGTCAGTTTAGGTATATGGACTGGTTTTGTATAATTAAATTACCTTGACAGCATATTAGTATGACGATACCATATTGTTAAATACCTTAATAAATGACTCATGGGTTAATGGTTGGTTTATGTGCAACTATTTTAATTTGGGCTTCAAGAGAATTATTTAACTACCGTGAAGGTGTAGATACTGGGGAAATCAACATTGGAAACACCGTTTATCAGCATTATGGCTCAATGTGACCATGTTCTTGGTACACATATTATATATAAATATATCAATATATATATATATACATTGGAATGGTTATAACCTAGGTTTCTTTAGCCTTTCCATGGTTTTCCCTACTAACTATCCCTGGATGCTTCATCATTTCATGATGTAGGGTTCAAGGGCTTTTCTGTTGCTCCTATACAATGCTAGGTGGTTTGGTATATCCGTTGGTTTGTTGTCAAGTTGTGAGCCTCCATCCTTCGAAAGGTCCGGTCATTTCACATGCTTCTTTTATCCTAGTTAATCGGATTCTTTTTTTGTTATAGTCGGGGGCATTTCCCGACTTAGTTAATATTATCAGTTTATCGGCTTTTGTGGAAAAGTGTGGGTTGTTAGTTTGGATTCATAAATTTGTCATTTGACTTATCTATTCATATTACTATTTGATTGGCTTCCGCTATTTACATGTATATGCTCTTGAGGTAATGCTAAGGGGATGGTATCCAGCCCATGGTGGATTTGAGATACCCATTATGGCTAGGCCTGGGTTTGTGCCGTGACAATCAGGTAAGGTGTAAGTTATTGTTATAGAGTCGGGGTTTGTTGACTTAGTTATTATTGGCAGTCATGGTTGGACTAGGTATTTTTCTATATTGACTTTCACTTGACTAAATGTAGTGTTGTTTGAAAAAGGCTAAATGGAATACTTATGCTAGGGATAAAGGTAGTTGTTAAATTGTATTTGGTGGTACTTTCTTAGAAATATGTTGTCTATGTGTTACATTATGTGATCATTTGATGTTGGGTATATTTATACATTCTAGTGTCACTATTGTAGACTTTTTAGCCATGTTTTGAGGATTATTCATATGCTAAATGGGTTGATACTGAGATAAATGTGCAGATAAGTGTTAAAGTACGTGTTTACAATGGTTCAATGTATTTTCAAACAAGTTTTTACTTAAATGAGTCATATAGAGTTCAATCGAGGAAACTAGTGTTACTAGCTTGAGCTAGGTGCTTGTCTAGTCGATTCCATTAGATTCTATTGTCTTTAAAGGCTTGCAAATGGTTTAAATGTGTAACTATAAGTGGAATAACTTGTTGGTAAAGTGCAAAGTTCAATTTGATTAAGTGTAGAGATGGAACAATAAGTGGAAGATCAACATGGACTAGCGTAGTCTTAGCTCTTGTTTTTATTCATCGCCGTGGATATTATGTTGTGATTGTCTCTAGATCATGGTGTGTGGTTAAGTAGGAAGATTTTTTAGCCGAATATGGTGATATATTGATGATATAAAGGCTGGAAATCCATGGTAAATACACCACAAGTCAAGGGACAAACCATTGGACAATCAACACTTAGTCAAAATTTCGGAAGCAACTTCCAGAGAGTTAAGGTGATGAGCTTACGATGCCCTATCCATAGCGGGGCTCTAAAGCAGGATTAGCCCTAGATGGAGTGACACTCTACAGCAGGCTCAGCCCTATCTGGAGCGGTGCAATACCTAGGGCGGCGCCCCCTCTACTCCCATGCTCGTAAAATTGTTGGAATCCTTGTCCTACGGGGCTTTGACTTACTCTGGTGCTATAAATACATCATTGTACACATTTTTTATTATCTTTGGACGTCTTGGAATATCAAAGAGCTGCTACTACACGTTTCTTTTAGGTTTTTCCATTATTTCTTTAGCTTTTTTTTAGATTATATTATGTATTCAACTTTTTGGATCATGATTATGACTATGAGTGGCTAGAATCCTCCTTCCTGGGTTAAAACCAAGAACATGAGTACTATTGTTTTGAATTAAGTGTATTTAATTTTCTTATCATTATTGGTTGTTTGTTTATTCTTGATTTAACTATTTGATAGATTGATCACCCGAAAAATAAATCTATTGTCAATCTTGTGATCTCGAGAGACGGAATAGGGAGATAGAATGTAGGAATAAACAAAGTATGGTTTGTATTCTTTTATGAAATAAGGAATTCAAATTAGTGTCTAGGCCAGGGATGTACTTCGATGCCTTACTTAATTCACACGTAGGATGATAGCTTAAAGAACTTAATTGGATTATTAAATCCCCGCTCAACGATGTAGTTGTAAGGTCTAAATTTGGTAAACAGTTAGAGGTTGGGAGACCAGGATCATGCAATTAACCCTACGAATCAACAACCAAGATAAGCAAGTTAACGAATGAAGTTCAATAACATAGTATGACTGTTCAAAGTGCTTTAACCCTGCAGTTTAATCCATTAATTGTTCAAGACTTTATTTTATGCATCGTTTCCTTTACTTTAGTTTACAATATTCCAAACCCATTTTGGATTGAATCGTTGTTAGATCAAGTCCCTGTGGGATCCATACTTGGCTTCTTGAAGGCCACTTTACTACTTGGTGGACCATGTACACTTGTTTATGCACTTGGCGTTGTCATCATTTCCCGAAGTTGTGAATAGATTCTGAGGCATGATTACTTAAGAGTCTTAAAAGAGTGGTTATTGAGGGTTAGAAATCATTGTGGTTATTTATGTTTGAGTTCATAATTAGTAAGTGTTGAGTTAAATCATAGCTAAAGGTAACAAAATTGATGAAGGGTAATGCCTTAGTGTTGAATATAGTATGGGAGTTTACTTAAGGTTAGTAAGATTGGCTAAAAGATAAGGGAGGAAAAGAATTAATTGGAGGAGAGGATGGATGAATAAGATTTAACAATGCATGTTCCTTTTGAATACTTGTGTAATGTTTATGTGATCTAATTTGGATTGACCAGCGATGGTTGTAGTAACGACGGAATAGGTCTTTGCAGCACTTTACTTCTACAATAATGATTTGAGCCAATGTTTTATCATGTCCTTATATCTCTATTTGATTGTACCTATTTTATATATATACATGTTTTGGTATAATCTTTCTTATCGTATTACATACCATACATTAAATAAACTGATTTAATTCAGCACTGTATTATTTTACAATGCATATTCATGTACATATGTTTATGATCACCCATATCAATAAGTTAATCACCCTCGGTTATTGGTTAGTCTCTCTACTTCCTGTTGGCCTAGTCTATAATTTCTTAGCTCGTTCTCAGGTACTAAAGTATGCCAAGGTCGTATCCTAGCTGATATTTTTTTTCTTCTAGTTAGAGACTTCATAGTCAGTTTGGTTGTCTGACTTTTGTTGTCTTCAGTTTTTTAGTTTTACGTCATCTTGTTATGGGACTATGTATCTTATTGTTATTTAGTGAAATCTACTTTCTCATATAGGATGTACCCATGTTTTATTTACAACTTTTGCATCATGTACAAGTTAAATACTTATGTTGTATACCTGGCAGTTCACTCAAGCCAGCACATTAAGTACCGACCACGTTCAGGGTTTAGTCTTGAATTGTGACCTATTGATGTTCAGATAAATAAGAATTGATTAACATAATAGGTTGAGAGATGATTGGGGAAATAAATAAAAGGCATCTCTTGTTTGGTTTCCTTGTTTATTTTGAATCTTGAATTATAGATCAATGGTCTCATTTGGTATGACAAGCTATCCTTGGATTTAATGTTATAGAAATTCTTAGACATTAAGTTCATAAAATCTTCCAACAAATCAAAATGTATAAGAACATGTTTATTTCTAAAGAAGTCAATCTTCTTTAAGTATTGATTAATTTTCTTCATTTTCCTCTGGTGGAGGAAAGTTGTGATCAAATACATGGGGCCTTCTCACAACAAGAAACATATTAACACATACAGCTGGACGTGGTTCTACAATAGTTGTGGCAACATCCTTTCCTCACTGTGCTTCCTAATTTTTTGAATTTTCCTCAAGAACTTCATTTTGCTGGCTCTTTTGAAGTTGAAGATCATCATCAGATACAGTTTTGTTAGACACTAGAGGAAGATATAGCTGAGTTTGATCAAAGGGTAGATCAATAGTCAGTTG